>NW_020529009.1:0-36710 GCF_003368295.1 Carassius auratus
GCGTGAAACTTTAGTGTTTCGCCCTTTTCACTTTTTCGTGTTTAATGATTTTGGTTAATATCAGTGGCGTAGCCACAGGTGTGCCAGGGTGTGCCTGTGCCACCCACAGTGGCAGCTGGCACGCCTAAAAATAGATGCAGAATTATTTTTTATAGTCTCAATAAAAAATGTTTACGAAACTTGGGCTATTGTTGTTTACTTAGAAAATATATATATTTTAAATCAACCCTTTCACGCGTAAATTACGAATATTTTAACTGACCCCTTGTTTCCATAGCGACGCGTCATGATTGTCACGTGACACACCGCAGCCACTAACAGATCATCTGTTACAGATGTATCGGTATTCGTTTTATTTAGTTTTTCATTTTTTATTAAAATATATAAACAAACTTGCTTAACATGTCAACTATCTGATATTCCAATTCTTCGATTAAAAACCTTTATAAATTATCTTGATCTATAACGAGATGAGCGCTGCAGTTCAGAGTCCTGTCAGCCGGATTTAACGTACAGCACATGGATTCCCCAGTTTCTCCCGAAATACATGAAAGTAAGTGGCTGTTGAACTGGACAAAGAATAGAGTAAACTTTATTGTTCTGCTATGTGTGTCTGATTTATGAATTAAACACGTCGGCAAATTACATTTGAATAGATAGTTTTTGCTGCTTCCATAGACATCAGTGTGTATTTTACAAACTACCAATGTATTGTTTAACTAGTGATTATGTATATTTACATGTATGAAACCTAAAATAAACATTATGTTGTCGAAAACACTTCATATTGTGATATATGACAAGCGCTGAGCGCGTCTGTCTCTGGGTCAGTGCCAGCCAACGCGCGAAAGCTGTTTGAATCTGGCAGTTCTGTGACGCCACTGAACATTTTAAATCATACTCTCAGGGGCACAGAAATAAGAATCCAATATATGGTGCAATAATGGCTAAAAATGTTCAAATGTAATTTACATTTTTAATTATTTTTGTTAAAATATATGTGCCGACATTTGGACTGCCAACCAATCAGCAAACAGCAGCTGACTGTGACCCCAGCAGTCTATGATATAAACAGATAATTTTTGATTGCACATTGCTAGCTATCAATATGTCGCAGAGCTCCTTTCTTAATTTTTTTTTAGCAAAAAACCTTGGCTTGATGGACACAAGGCCTTAATTTTACACCTGATGAGGATGTTTCTCCCTCCCCGGGCCCAACATCAACAGACAGTGTTGCCAGATTGGAAATGTCCAAGTATCGTAGCAGAAGTTCAAAATTATCGTATTTGGAAGAAAATTATTATATTTAACAATTAACTACATGTTGACACGACCTGCAAATTACCACTAGGAGTATGGTTGGACGGAAGCAGTGCGAAAAAAATGCTATCCCATAATGTTGCACAGTAATCTGACAATAAATGTGGCACACCCAGATTTTCATATGAACACGCAGAGTCTCTTTTCTGGCTACGCCACTGGTTAATATGCACAAGGTAGAGAGAGAGCAAGAAGCGCTCGTGTTGTTTGAAGACTGTGAGTGTGCGCGCGCAGCCGGGGCTCTCTCTCGTACGCGCCCTGTCAGGCATCACTCACCGATCAAATTAGGCTTTGACAGCCGCAAAAAAAAAGATCAATGCTGAAAAACCCCTGGATTGGTTATATAACGTTGGACAGAATGTTGATCCGGCCATCGCGTATATTCAGCGCACATAAGGTAAACGTTTTGCAAACGTTTTTTAGAGAAATAAAAACAGGTCGACGAATCGACGCGCATATTTTGCGTCGACGTATTTTTTTGCGTCGACGTCATCGATGACCTCGACGCGTTGTCCCAGCCCTAGTGACATCATTGCCCTATACAGGCATATCACAACTCTTGTCTTTCCGTGCCCAACTGTAAGACCTCTTGAAATTATAATTAAGACATTTCTTATACCATTTAACATATTTAAAACTTCTTATGTCCTTATGTTTGATAGAACTCACAACAACAATTCTCATCATTGATTAACTGGGTCTGCCCACATTGCTAGATCATCCGGTCACGTCAAATTACATCACTGAATTATTGCATTTCTGTGGACATTTTTTTTGCTTTATTGGCACACTATTTTTCTATTTAATGTTTTTCAGTTGCTTTGTTACAATCTATATAGTTAGAAGCGTTATATAAATAAAGAGATTTATGTGACCCAAAACATGAAAATTCTTTATTTTAAGCTTTAATCTAAATTCAATAGCATAACTGTCCTGTCAGGTGCGACTTTGAAAGGTGTGTATCCTTGGTGCAAAAAAACGTTCAGTTTACAGACATCTCCTTATCAATAAATGTCACAAATTCACCTGCCACCACAGTCTGTGTGGACAGACTGAACACGGACAGAGTGAAGCAATTAATACTCAGCGCGAAAAACATTCATTGTAGGGCTGGCAAATAATTCAATATCACCGTTATTGAAAAATATATATATTGCGATACATATTGTTATGATTTTAAAACATTTCTGATATTTTGATATACATCACCAGTGTTCCCGTACATTGATTTCTTTTTAGTGTTTGACTTTATTGAATAAACATTAGTGTTGTCACGATACCAAAATTATTGTTTTGATACCGATACCTAGTCAAGAATTGCGATTTTGATACTTTTTCGATACTTTTACTGAAAAGGGAAAATACACTCTCAAATATCATTGCTGTGCTTTTTTTTAAAACTGGGACAACATTCTAATCATATAACGTACTAATAAATGAACACATGAACAGCAGATATATTAAATATTTGAACAAAATATGAAATATCAAAATATAAAAAATAAAATAGAGCAATGACATTCAAGGTAAAGAAAGAATAAATTTAGCAGCATTGTCTCAGTTATCATAAGAAACATTAGAGTAATAAATTTATCTTGATTCTGAACTTTGAATAAAAATATGAACAGCGATTATATTAAACAATGTTTCTGAACTCAGAAGATTAAATGTCAAAAGACTTTCAATATAAGCAATGACATTCAAGTAAAAAACAAAATAAAACGAATAAAATTTAGCAGCAATATCTCAGATATTGTAACTTATTCTGTCAGTTGTGCAACCTTTTCTTTCAGAGGAGAAAACTCAGCCAGTGAGCTTTATTAGTGAGTGTCATCTTTTTCTACCAGTCGTGGACCGGTGGCCACAGTATCACTTGTGCTCGCACATGCAGCCTAGTGATGCGCGGTCGGGTTTTTTTCCAACCCGTGGGTCCCGCTTTTATGAAATTATTTGGCCCACCCCAGCCCGCAAATAAAGTAACATTTCTTTACCCACCGTGGCCCGCGCATCGGGGACATCACGGAAGATACGTTGCTACTAGACTCATATTTCTCGTTCACTAAAGTTCCTCCCTCCACAGTAGCGCGTGAGCACGGTGCTAGCAGCTCGTGAACAGCTCTGTGAACTGTTTCATCCTGTCAAAGAGTTACTCAAAATGTGACGGAGCATGTGATTTGTTGAATGTAGTGAACCCATCCGCCCTTCACTGAACGAGATCGAGAGATCTTCTCATTCGTGAATGAGTTGAATGAACTAATACATCTCATTTATGAATGAAATGAATGAGTATACAGGGTCAGTGAGCCAAGCATGTAAATCTCAATCAGCATCAGCAGATACAAAGCGCAGTTATAGGTGCTGTGCAGATACGCTCATATTTAACATACAGAAAATAGCTCCACGTTTAATCCCCTATTAATGTGAATATTATATATGAACTGTCTGACCAAACAAATCGCTGTAGTGCTTTTTTGCTGCTTGCATGAGGAGAAAAAAACAGACGTCCATACGGAGGCACTGGAAGCATGCGTTGCACACACCAACATGAAATACGTCTCTTACAAATCTGGAACGCAGTCATTATTTGAAGTATCGATACTAATAAATTTAGGAATCGTGACGTTTTTAATTTCCGAGAATCGCGATACTTTTGAAGTATTGGTGCACCGTGCAACACTAATAAACATGAGCACTGCAGGTTTCAAAATAAGAATGTGGCACGAGTGTTTTGTATGAATGTGTCTCTGGAGGGAAAGGACTGTCTTCAGAAAAGTTTCGATGGCATTTTCATTTTATCTGAAAAGTAGCGTTCAAGAGTGGAGCCGCTTCGATTACAGCCGTTACTGGCCAACCCACTAGTTCTAACGCTCTCAGAGAATTTAAAATATCTGCTTTGTATTTGAATATATTTTGAAATGTAATTTGTTCATGTGATCAAAGCTGAAATTTCAGCATCATTACTTCAGTCTTCCGTGTCACATGATTCATAAATAAAGTGAAAAACTGATTGAACTGAGCCAAATATGGTGACCCATACTCAGAATTCGTGCTCTGCATTTAACCCATCCAAAGTGCACACAAACACAAACACACACACCGTGAACACACACCCGTAGCAGTGAACACACACACAAAAGCCCAGGGAGAAGTTTGGGGTTTGGTGCCTTGCTCAAGAGTACCACAGTCGTGGTATTGCCAGCCAAACACTCAAACCCACAACCTTACTGTAGCCGCGTTTCCACTGGCGAGCTTAAACCAGGCGTGCTAGTGCGTGCCAGGCCCAGTCGCGTTTCCACTGTCACTTCCGGGGCTTGATCGTGCCTCGCCGGGGCTTCCTCGGGGCCAACGGCCAGGGTTTTTTGGCCCAACGAAAACCTTGGGCCAAAGCGGGCCAGCTGGGGCTAGAGGAGGGGTTCTGAACAAAGGTGGAGTTTCTCCGTGTCTAGAGAGCGTCAGCCGCGGATCATTTCAGAAAGATAACAGCTTTAACACCGGTATTAAAGACTTTTTAAAATAAGTTGAGCTCAAAACTCACTCTTAGTTAGCAGCAAGTGTTTGAAATAACTTGACCCGATGTGGATTATAATCACTAAACAAGGCAGAAATATTTATAAGTGATGTAAAAGACTATGCACGCTAAACATTAACATTACCATAGTAAACATGGTAAATATGACCGCTTGGATAAATCGATGTCAGCTCTTATTCTCAAACAATTGTGTATTTATTAAGTAACATTTTAATCTGTCGTCTCGTTTCGTAGTTTAGCTCCACGTTGCATGTCATCAAAATATAATAATGATTTTTGTTCGGGAGCTTTTATAAAAATAGAGTCTGCGCGCGGTATGCCAAAGATATGAAAAGATATGAAAAGGTAAAGATATGCACGCTAAACTTGTTACCATAGTAAACATGGTAAATATGACCACTTGAAGAAATCCGACGTCAGCTTCTTATTCTCTATCACAATCGTGTATTATTTAGTAAACTTATATTATCTGTCACAAGCCTCGTCTCGAGAGTTTAGATCACGATATTCTTAAAAAAAATATAATAAAGTTTTTTGTTCGGAGCTTTTATAAAAATAGAGAATATTATCATTCATTCTAATGTGACGGCTACTGTGTCTAATAAACAGAAACAGACTCGACTGAATAAGCAGGCTAATTTTCATGAGCGTTAAAAAATAAATAAATAAAATAGAAATAAGTGTATTTATGTGTGATTAATTTTGAGTCCTGATAAATTAAATCAATATGATCAATGTATCACTTATTCTACATCGATGCTTTTGAATTAGAATATTAACCAAAGCATGCAAACAAACGGCCGCTTTTATCATGCTGTTTTGTGATCGCGCATGTTCCAGTGACTTATTTCTTAGTTTTCTGATAACTTCTCTTTGTTGGTGAAATGATGAGGTTATAAATCAGAAAGAGCTTTATTGCCAAGTATGCTCACGCATACAAGGAATTTGTTTTAGTGACATAAGCTTCCAGTACACAGAGACAACAACACACAGACAAAAAAAAAAAAAAAAAAAAAAGAGATTTACAATTTGGCAAATAAATAAGTGTATAAACAATTGTGCTATAAATGATAATGGAATAGGATTGAGTGAGATGCAGGAATGTTCTAGGATGGAGGGTTAACAAATAAATATAAGGATATTGCACGTTTATAAGCATAAGAACATGACGTTTGCATGACGTGTTCTGAGAGGCGTGTTAAAGGGCGTGTTTTAGTGACGCGCAGTGGAGCTTCAGGCTCCACTGTGGAAACCTGCGCTATTCTGGCCTCGGTGCTACTGGTCCGAGGCTATGAGCCCCGCCCGGCCTGCTTTAAGCCCTGGCTCGCACTGGCCCGACAGTGGAAAAGCGGCTTGTGTGTTCACACCAGACACAACTTGCACGAATAATCACTCTATTCATGAGTAGTTGGACGTTTTAACATTTTGAGATTATTCGCTTCATTCGTGCGTGAAATTTACTTCACAACAGATGCAAATTTGTGTCATGGGGGGAGGGGGCGTCTGAGCTCTGCCGGTTGAGTTCACACAGCATGAAATATAGTTTTAAAAGTATTTCAGGCGACAATGTAGTTGTTTTAAACTGAAATATGTGGTATATTTAAAAAGACAGTGTCTATTTAAATATGTGTTTCACCAATTTTCGAAGACGAGCTCCACTCGATCAGCGGGAGCTCAGTGATAATGTATCCACCGAGAGCAGTCTCACCTCAGCTAGACCTTCTGACGTGCCGCTGGCTCTGATGTCACTTTAGTGGTTCAAGATAAAATATAACTCATTTGGGGTAAATTTAACCTTTGGTCTTTAGTCAATTAATCTATTAAAATGTTATATATACACAAGCAAGATCCTTTTTGAAGAAGTATCGTACAGCTCCGGGTATCCACATACAGCGATGATAAGCTTTTCCTCCATTGTTGTTTCCCCTCCGCTCGCTACATCCTAATCACGTCACTACTAGAGCAAGCTCCTGATTGGTTAACGCGGTGCGAAATTTCGCCAAAGTTCAAATTTTTCAACTCAAAACGCCCGAAACTCTCAATTCGCGCTGCGTCATTCGTGGGTCAATTGCGTCAAACGCGCCGCCTCATTCACGCTGCATGTTTTATATTCACATCTTTGCAATGACTTAACAGTGAAATCTCTCACGCCAGATGCTCTATTCACTTCTGGTGTAAACGCACCCATTAGGGTTAGGAGACAAACTATCTAACAACTAGGCCATGACTTCTCTAATTGGCAAATCATGAAATTTGACAATTCCCTTATTGGCAAATCGTTTTAATATGCCAATTTGCTGATTGTCAAGATTTAAAACTGTTTTCAATTTTTTCAGGATTTTTTTGATGAAAGATCCAAAGATCAGCATTTATCTGGGAAAAAAAAAACTGTTGTAACAATATATATGTAACAAACCAAATCTCCATATTCATCGGGAAGAAGGAGGCGGGAACCGGCGCACAATCAAAAACTCATTTTAATAATCAAAAGTAAATACAAAACGGCGCACCAGCCCTCACGGACGACTGGTGCGCATAAATAAAAGCAAACATAAAATAATGTCCCAGGCCTGGTCCTCTCTCGTCCTTCACGGTCGTCGCTCCAGTTTTATATCCTTCCATCTCCTACGTGGGACTCGATACTAGCGGTGGGGCTCAGGTGTAGCTCATCTCCAATCACTACACCTGGCCTCACTCCTCGTTCCCACGCCTCTCGGCCCCGCCCCACTCGCCACATACCCCCATCGCCCCTCGCAGGCCGGGGGGTACTCCCGAGACTGCGCTCTACTCCCCCCCCCCCCCCCCCCTTCCCTCCGGGGGAGACCGCTCATGGGGACCTGCGGGAACCTGGGGGTAGGACAGACGAGGTGAGAGAAAAGGAGATGGAAGGAGGAGCGACAGGGACGAGAGAGGGGAGAGAGGAAAAAAAAAAAAAAATCCGGTTCCCAGACACACTGCTGCTCGGCCTCCACCAGCTGGGTGATCTCCTCCGCGGTGCCTGGCGGTGGCACTGGACGGCCCTCGGCGGACGGCACGACTCCTCCGCCGCCCGGTGGACGGCGACGGCTCCTCCGATTTTGGGCAGCGGCAGGAGTCCCCCGTTCCCTGCCCCTCCGGATTCCGTCACGGAGGCGGCAGGCTCCGGCCCCCTGGCAAACGGCGCCTACTCCTCCGCTCCCTCACGGACGGCAGCCGCCCCTCCTTGTCGTGGGCGGTCGGCAGCGAGCTCGCCCGTCCCCGGCAACTCGCTCCAGCCCACCGCCTCGAGCGTCCATGGCGGCACACACCTCGCCAGCTCGAGGGCACCGCGGATTCACCACAGCGGCGAGGGATCTTCAGCAGCGCGTCCCTCCTTCTCCCGGGCTTCGGCACCACTGTAACAAACAAATCTCCATATTCATCGGGAAGGAGGAGGCGGAACCGGCGCACAATCAAAAACTCATTTTAATAATCAAAAGTAAATACAAAACGGCGCACCAGCCCCTCACGGACGACTGGTGCGCATAAATAAAAAGCAAACATAAAATAATGTCCCAGGCCTGGTCCTCTCTCGTCCTTCACGGTCGTCGCTCCAGTTTTATATCCTTCCATCTCCTACGTGGGACTCGATACTAGCGGTGGGGCTCAGGTGTAGCTCATCTCCAATCACTACACCTGGCCTCACTCCTCGTTCCCACGCCTCTCGGCCCCGCCCCACTCGCCACAATATACTATACCATTCAAAAGCTTTAAATTCATGAAAAATTATAATAAATACATTTATAATGTTATATAAGATTTCTATTTTAAATAAATGCTTTTTAAATAAATTTATATATTTTAAATAAATTTATAAATTAATCTGCTACTCTGAGTAATGATGGTAAAGTTCAGCTTTGAAATCACAGCAATACATTTTATTTTTTTAATATTTTCAAATAGAAGACAGTTATTTTAAATGGTAAAAATATTTCTAAATGTTAGTTTTTGCTGTATTTTTGATCAAATAAAAACAGGCTTGGTGAGAAGCAGAGAATTCTTTAAAAAACCATTAAAGATCTCACTGTTAAAAAACTTTTGACTGGTAGTGTACAGTGTTAGCCAATAGTCTGAGGTTAAATATATTAAAATCAATAAGGTAAGCCTGAGATGTTTATTTGACAGTGATTTCACATTTCTTGTTTGTATGAAGGCTAAATGCAAAGAAAAGATTAATATTTATTTATTTGTGCCATTTTATTTCCCTAAAATATTATAAAGTTTTATAGTAATAGGTTTCATCCATTTGGCAAATAAATTTTTCATTATTTCGTAGGTACAGAATAGACATCTGTTATGGCCGTTCTTGGCAGTTTTTATGAGGTTTTTTTAATAGTGTTCATATCGATATCGTAATTATATCATATAGACCGAAATTAATGAATAAATTCTTCATTTTTTTAGGTTTTACAGTTAGATATATATCTTGACGTTCTATTTTTTTTTTTACCCTTCAACATATCTGAATCATGTCCATTATTTTTTGTTTGTTCATATAGTAAATGTGAAAAAGTCACCAAGTGTCATCTCATTCCAATTAAGCTAACATTTTTCAGTCAAAAATTACAGAAGAGGGCTTTTTAAAATCCTAATGATTTTTGTCATAAAAAGAATAGTTGATAATTTTGACCCATAGAAATGTATTTTTGACTATCAGTACAAATATACCTGTGCTACTTATGACTGCTTTTGTGTTCCAGGGTCACATATATCTTACAGGAAAATTCAGTTTGCAAAGCCTGCTGCAAAACTGTTACTGATTTACAGTGAAATGTAACAAACAAGCAAATAATTCTCCACTGAGACATTTACATGATTTAAAATAACCACAGTCCTATAGCGACTTTACTTAAAATGTGTTTTATACTAGCATAAAACAAATTTACATGCTCTGAGTTCAACACAGTTTTATGATTCCAAAAAGCAAAAGTAAAGTCTAATTAAAGTAATAATTAAATATCCTCAGTGTCAGTTCAGTCACATTTAAATAAAAACTTTGAAACATGGATTTAAGACATTTTAATTATAATTAAAGTCTTATTTTTTAATAAAGGATCTGTGAATGTACCAAAAATATTCATTAAAGATGAATAAATAATAAACACAAACCTCCTTGTTCCTCGTGTTTTATTCTCCAGGTTTCTGGTTCCTCTTGTTTTATTCTCCAGGTTTCTGGTTCCTCGTGTTTTATTCTCCAGGTTTCTGGTTCCTCCTGTTTTATTCTCCAGGTTTCTGGTTCCTCGTGTTTTATTCTCCAGGTTTCTGGTTCCTCGTGTTTTATTCTCCAGGTTTCTGGTTCCTCGTGTTTTATTCTCCGTGTTTCTGGTTCCTCGTGTTTTATTCTCCGGGTTTCTGATTCCTCGTGTTTTATTCTCCGGGTTTCTGATTCCTCGTGTTTTATTCTCCAGGTTTCTGGCTCCACGTGTTTTATTATCCAGGTTTCTGGTTCACTCGTGTTTTCTTCACTCTCCTCTTTAACAAACATCATCTTCACAACAGCCGATCTCAGTTCAGATTATCCTCCTCCAGATATTCCTGCTTGATTCAAAACTTAGTCACGACTGTGATGATGAGAATATTAATTGCACAGTTTCAAAAACTGTATTGTTCTACTTATAGAAAAAACTTCGCTAACAGATTATATTGAACATCACCAGAATAAAAAAAAAACAGAGAGATGGCGGTGAAACTGATCTTCTTCCTCTGAGGTTTATTGGTGTTTGCCAAACAAACGTTACGTGTCTTATCGCCACCTGCTGGACATGAGAGTGAAGTGCCGGACAAGAGGAAGTAACACAGGGAACCGTCAAAAGGTGCTCTGATTTGTTTTCCTTAAAAAAAAAACCTTCCTTTCTGCAGAAATAAATTTATTATAAATTTTCAAGCAAAATTGAAATTAAAGGGGGCGTGAAATGCTATTTCATGCATACTGAGTTTTTTACACTGTTAAAGAGTTGGATTCCCATGTTAAACATGGACAAAGTTTCAAAAATTAAGTTGTAGGTTTGAAGGAGTATTTTTGTTCCAAAAATACTCCTTCCGGTTTGTCACAAGTTTCGTAAAGTTTTTTTCGAGTATGGCTCTGTGTGACGTTAGATGGAGCGGAATTTCCTTATATGGGTCCTAATGGCACTTCTGCCGTAAGAGCGCACGCTCCCGTAGAGCAGAGCACTGAGAGCAGAGACATTCACTGATCAGAGCGAGAGCGTCGCGAAATGTCACAAAAGAGGTGTGTTTTTGGTTGCCAGGGCAAGACAACCCTGCACAGATTACCAAAAAAAAAAACAGCATTAAGGGACCAGTAGATGGAGTTTATTTTTACAGAGCATCAACGGAGTTGTGCAAGTGTTTTTGTTTGTTCCCTGCATTTCGAAGATGCTTGTTTTACAAACAAGGCGCAGTTTGACGCCGGATTTGCACATCGTTTATTTCTTAAGGATGATGCAGTCCAAATTAAAAAGGGTCACGATCGTGTGTTGGAACCGCATGCGGTGAGTAAAACTGCTTCAAATATCTCTGTGTTGTTAACTTAGCTATCGGCGTGTAAGCACATCAAGTAAACAACATGCGATGTTGCCATCAAACTGCACTTTCCACATGTACACCTTAAAGACGACATAAAGTGGAACTTAGTCATTTTCCAAAACCGCTAAGCAAATATATACAGTTTCAATACATACCACATAGAGACGTTGTTGCTGCTGCTGCTCTTGTTAAATTTCAGCCCCTGGATCTGATTCTGGATCATAAATAAACGGCTGAATCTGACTGTTAGCCATGGTTTGTTTTGGATAATTTTTTTTTCCTCATGGTAATGTCACAGCTTCCAAACGCTCTCAACGCAAAAGCCTACTGGCGCTCGTGATTCTTTAGCTCCGCCCACACGTCACGCCTCCAGCCGGTCGTGTTTTTCCGGGAAAAAACGGTACAGACTATCTCTTATAAATATAATACTTATAATACTATAAATACTTTTTGGAGTTATTAAGGATGCAGTACTACTCTATAGGTACTCAAGATTAACAGGAGATTGAGTGAAAACAAGCATTTACCCCCCCCCCCCCCAAGATAAATGAAAGCACTTCATAATGATAATATGCAGCTTTCTGAAAAAGCTGTTTGCTTGATATTAAAAATGATATTGCATTTTGCAGTTTCTAACATCAGATTATGTGGTGTAAAGAATAACTAAAGTGGATATTGCTTTATATCCTCCTATTTTACAAGAAGCCATGACCCTCAAATTTAGAGCCACAAATTGTTGTTAAAGTCATTTTTATTTGGTGCTGAAGAAATGTAAAATCTGGGAACCGTAATCATACATTAATGGACAGAGTTAATCCTATATAATCTTACTCATGATTGTTGATGTTTTATAAAGTTGGTACAGAGAGGATTTGGGGAGGGACTAGGAGAGAATAAATAGTGATGACAAGATTAAAGGAGTCATATGATGCGATTTCAAATTTTCCTTTCTCTTTGGAGTGTTACAAGCTCTTGGTGCATAAAGAAGATCTGTTGCAAAGTTGTAAAGACTTAACACTCAAATCCAAAAATATATTCTTTATAAAAAATAACAGGTCAACAACACACCCCTAAAGTGGCTCGTTTTCACACGGTCCCACATCTCTACATAATTATGTGAGAAGATTTGCATAATGATGCCCAGATGTTCACACTAAGAAAGAAGGGATAACTTTTATTGTCGTTGGAGTATTTTTGTTGCTCCCACCGCAATGTTGTATAGACGCTGTGTGTTTCACTGTGAAATCGAAACTATGAGGGATATCGAGGACGATATCCCCTACATCATGCCTGGAGCTGCCTGGATACGTGCTGGTCGCTGAGGAAATACATCAACTTTGCACTGTGGATCGCCGGATCGGCTTTCACCGTGGACAAAGCATAGTCCAGTCGACATTTCAGTGTTGATTCACTGGTGAATCAAAGTCGGTACCATGGTTGAATCAATGTTGGATTATGTTTCAATTTTGCTAGTTGGATAAACGTTGATATTGTGATGTTGTTTCATTGTAGAAATTGTTTCAGCGTCTTACACTATTTGAAAGCACTATTTGACCTATAAAATTAGAGTGCATCTACTTCCCAATCCAACCCCAGTTTATCTACCACACGGTTAACCACATACAGCAGTTCACTTTAGGAAGGGGCAGTGCCTCATGCAGCACCTCGGCAAACGCAGAAGCATTACGCCTGGGGTTGGACGTGAGGGCAACCTTAGAGAAAATGTATATTCCCAAACGCAAAACTTTAGCAGCAGGTTATCACGGTGAGAACATGTAGAGAGGACACTAGGCGTACCTTTCATGAGTGCAAAAAAGTGCACCCCTGTTTATAGGTGATTAAAAAATGGGTCTGGGTGGATTTTTATCATTGGAGATTGGTTAGGTCAACACATATATATGTCCAAAAACCATGTAAAAGGCTTTTTAATTTAATTCTTTATTTTTTTTATAAAAGTTGCCCTTAAAAAAAATATATAAAATAATAATAAAATAAAAACAACTTCAATGGGCCATATACCACTAGGGAACTGGATTACAGAGAAATATTTGACTTCTCTAATTTTTCTCAACCAATCCTTACTATGAAAGGCTGTTGGTGTTTATCAAATACCATGTGAGTATATATTTTATGGATCATGTATTTGCGCAGATCGTTTTTTTCTCAAAGGAAAACAAATATCCACGTATTATTTTCCTCCTCTCGTCGCTACACGCTCCAGTCCAGCGGGTGGCGCTAAACACATACGTTTGTTTGTACCAAACCCCATTTAACATCAGAGGAAGAAGATTAGTTTCACCGTGATCTCTGATGTTTTGTCGTAATACTTGCTTAATACAAACTATTATAAATGTTTTTTCTGTAAATAGAGAAATACAGTTTTTGAATCTGGTCAGTAATACTGTAATATTCTCATCCTCACAGCCGTGACTAAGTTTTGAATCAAGCAGGAATATCTGGAGGAGTATCATCTGAACTGAGATCTGCTGCTGTAAAGATGATGTTTGTTAAAGAGGAGAGTGAAGAAAACACGAGTGAACCAGAAACCTGGAGAATAAAACAAGAGGAACCAGATACCCAGAAAGTAAAACACGAGGAACAAGGAGGTTGGTGTTTATTCTTAATTAATATTTGTGGAACACTTAACGTGACAGGTCCTTTATGTAAAAAAAAACAACAACAACAATGATCTTACTATCATTAAAATGCCTTAAATCCGTTTCAAAGTTCTTATGGAGATGTGACTGATCCGACTCTGAAGAGATGTAATTAGTAGTTTTTAATTAGACTTTATCTTTGCTTTTTGGAATCATAGAACTGTGTTGAACAAAAAATAAATAAATAAAAAACAACAACATATGCTGCTAAGGTATGATTTGACACTGAGATGCTGGTCCTTTGCTGGTTTGAGCTGGTCATGTGCTGACAAAGGACCAGCATAAAGCCCAATTTATACTTGTTTGTCGAACATACGCCATAGGCTATGTGTGGTATGCCCTAGCCTGATGTGCACCTCTCAAAAAAATTTAACAGCGCGTCTATTCTATTCGGACAGCAAGCGCTGTGATTGGTCTGCTAGAACCCCTCCCTCGTATGTTCTTGAGTTTGGTGTGTTTATGTGCACTTTAAACCAGCATCGCAGAATCATCGCATACCTAACCAGCATATGCTGTTTTTTTCAGCAGGGACTAGGCCTGTCAAAGTAACAACTTTTTGTTGTGCAATATACTGTGACACGTGATATTATTGTCATTTAAAAGACCATTTTAGGCACTGAATCAGTAGTGTAGCCAGAAAAGAGACTCTGGGTGTGCCACATTTATTGTCAGATTACTATGCAAAATTATTAACCCAAGAGCAGTGCGGAGCCTAAAGAACAAAACATCAGAAATCGGGGACAGTACTTTTATGCGGCTCGGCCTGAAGATCATTTGAGCAAATGTTGGACAATTTTGGACCAATTTTGAAGGAGGAGTTTTTTTTTCCGTACCCAGGAGTGCAGGAGGAGTCACATCTGTTGATGTTGGGCCCGGGGAGGGAGAAACATCCTCATCAGATAATGTTATGCCTTGTGTCCGGCTGTCCATCAAGCCAAGTTTTTTTGCTAAAAAAATTAAGACGGGAGCTCTGCACTATATTACTAGCTAGCAATGTGCAATCAAAAATTCTCTGTTTATATCATAGACAGTAAGGTTTATATGCGGCAACGATCTCTGGGGAGCTGCTGGGGTCACAGTCAGTTGCTGTTTGCTGATTGGTTGGCAGTCCGAATGTCGGCAGATATTTTATTAACGAAAATAATTTAAAATGTTAAACATTTTTAGCATTATTGCACCATATATTGAATTCTTATTACTGTGCCCCTGAGAGTATGATTTAGAATGTTCAGTGACATCACAGAACTGCCAGATTCAAACAACTTTCGCGCGTTGGCTGCACTGAGCCAGAGACGGACGCGCTCAGCGCTTGTCATATATCACAATTAATATGCAGTGTTTTCAACCACATAATGTTTATTTTAGGTTTCATACATTTAAATATACATAATCACTAGTAAAACAATACATTGATAGTTTGTAAAATACACACTGATGTCTATGGGAGCAGAAAAAACTATCTATTCAAATGTAATTTGCAGACGTGTTTAATTAATATATAAGACACACATAGCAGAACAATAAAGTTTACTCTATTCTTCGTCCAGTTCAACAGCCACTTACTTTCATGTATTTCGGGAGAAACTGGGGAATTCAAGTGCTGTACGTTAAATCCGGCTGACAGGACTCTGAACTGCAGTGCTCATCTCGTTATAGATCAAGATAATTTATAAAGGTTTTTAAACTAAGAATCGGAATATCAGATAGTTGACATGGTAAGCAAGCTTGCGAATATATTTTAATAAAAAATGAAAAATGATACATCTGTTAGTGGCTGCGGTTTGTCACGTGACAATCATGACGTGTCGCCATGGAAACAAAGGGTCAGTTAAAATATTTGTAACTTGCTCGTGAAAGGGTTGATTTAAAAAATATATTTTCTAAATAAACAACAATAGCCCAAGTTTAGTTAAAAAAAAAAATATTGAGACTGTAAAAAATAATTCTGCATCTATTTTTAGGTGGGTGGCAACGGCAGACCCTGGCACACCCGTGGCTATGCCACTGCACTGAATATTTAATCATAATGTAACAGCATAATAATGCAAGAAGACCTACACACTTCCAAATGACAACAAACTTTACATTTTTTAAGATTATTTAGATCATGGAAATTACTTTTCAAAATATTAGATACCTTAAAAAACCTGAATAAGTAGTAAGTAAACCTTTTTCTAATAAAAAGTGCAAAGTAACAAGTAAAAATAAAAATAAACTGCACAAATAACTTTTTTCCATCTACAGATTTTTCCTGACCTTTTCTCTGTAAATTAAAGTGACAGTTGACCCAAAAATGAAAAAAAATATGTTTATCTGCTTACCCCCAGGGCATCCAATATGCAGGTGCCTTTGTTTCTTCAGTAGAACACAAATAATGTTTTTTTTTTTTTTTTTTACTTAAGCTGGTGCAATCTTTCAATCGTATAATGCTTGGCAATGGAAATAGAATCTATGAGAACAAGAAAAACTAATGAACATTGCACAGACAAATCCAAATTAAACCCCGGGGCTCATGATGATACATTGATGTGTAAAGACACAAAACGATCGGTCTGTGCAAGAAACTGAACAGGATTTGTATATATATATTTTTTTTCTTACCTCTGATTCATGCAATGTCCGAACTGTTAGCACTCCTGTGAACGCATTGTGAATGTTGAATCTTAATATCTCATATCATTGCATTGTAATACTATAATCGCCATTATTCATTTTGTGACATGCTTTGGTTACCCAGAAAGCAACATAGTGTTCACAACACTAGTTAATAGGGCTGTCAAAATAGCTGAAAAACTAAATTCAAATTTTGTACTTAAATATGATCAAAATTTGAATTCTATTCAAATTTAAAATGCATAATCTCAGGGTGAAGAAAAGCTTTTTGCTTCTCTTCTGAGGCCACAAGAGGACACATTAAGCAAAATATTACTAAATGTAGTTTCATTAACAAGATTCGGGAGGTGCACGTCAGATACTTATTAGCTGAGGCACATGTGAAGCACACTTAAGATAATCAATCCTAGGGTATAAATACAGCTGACTTACCTGTCTCCATTGACGGTTTATCAGCATTCGGCTCGCTCTGTCTGTCATCTTATCACAGACCCAATTTTCCTTCCAACGAAGAGATCCATACCAGGTATTTTTCAGATCTGCTGCTTTTGCCGGACCCATGATCATTCCTACCCCGCCAAACACGGCACGGCTGAGCAACATTAAGCATCATCGCGACAGCTGCTCTTCTCGCCAAGCCACCCGTTGTGTCCAATAAACAGTGCAAGCCCCGAGCTTGCCTCGCTCGACACCACACCCCAGTTCTCACCGCAGCAAGCCTCTCTCACTTCCTTTTCTGGCTGAGGCGAAGTTGAGGCTGCCTCCACTAGTGGCGGAGATTGCATGTTGTAAATTTTCAGCTGAAGACGCAAAATGCAGGTTTTGCGGCTAAAGTTTGTTAACTTACATTATGACGTAGTTATATCGGATAACGATGCCATTTCTAACCACAAAGGCAAGGCATTATTTTCAGAGTCGTCATCCACACTAAAATGTCCAAAGACATTCAAGACCAAATTATTTAGGGACATATTTAACCTTTTACTGGTGTGATCACTCAAAATCTATCTAAAATGCAACTACCCTCGTGTTTTGCCACAGGACAGCAAGTGTGAGTAAAGTTTCTGTTGTCTTTTACGACTGTAATACGAAAAACATGCAAGTTAATATATTTAGAAACCAATTGGAAGTGAATAGCACATAACTGCAATTAATGTTTCTGCTATAATCATGTCTTTTGGTACAATGTTTTACAAGACTAAACATGCTTCATCGTTTTCAAAAGCCTCTGATTTCACAGTCCATACTACGACGTGAAAACAGCGTTTAAAATTTATCTGCTCTGGAGGCCTTTTTAAAAATGAGAAGTAAGATGCTTTTCCAACAAGAACATACTAATGTGGACAAGGCTTGAGGAATTGTCAACTCAGTCAACCAATTGCTAAGCTGACAACACATTACGCTACCCATTCATTTTTAGCTTGCCCCATCAAATGTTACTAACCCTTTTACTCTTACCACAGCCAACATCTACAACAGCTGAAGCAAGCTCTACAGGTGGCCCAAGCAACTATCTCTCCTCCTTTTCTCATGGTCCCCTTTACCTCTCTGTTTTCTGTATCTCCTCACTGCCGCAGCAGTGTCTGCTCCTGCAGGAGCCTTTTCTCTTTCTCCTCACTGCTGCAGCAGTGTCTGCTCTCGCAGGAGCCTCTTCTGTATCCCCTCACTACCACCGCAGGAGCCTTTTCTTTATCTCCTCATTGCCACTGCAGTGTCTGCTCCCGCAGGAGCCTCTTTTGTATCCTCTCACTGACACAGCAGTGTCTGGGTCTTGGTAATCTTCTGGCAAAAATCGACATCACCTCTGCTTCAAAGTTATGCCATGCATCCTAGGTTGTGGTGATAGTATTACGTATTGACGATAGTCAAGATGATGTTAGGCTCATTCTCCTATTAATGTATTTTATTATTATTAGGCGGCCTACTATAATTCAGCTATCAAACTGCTCCGTTATTCCATTTCAACACTGCATTTCACGCTTGCCCCTTGCTAGCAAAGGATTATTTGAGCCTGTAGGCAGTGAAGAAGTCTCCATTCACAAATATATAAGATATAAGGTATTTCATTGAACATTAACAGGTAATCCGATATGTGCAATATTTTAAACAAGCTCTCAATGAGTTTAATGCTACAGTTACTAGAGTTGGGGTACTCGAACTTGGACTCCAATATTGAATGAACTCGGACTTGTCACGCACTCGGGTGAATTTGTACTCGGACTTGACACGGACTTCAACATTTTGGACTCGGAAAATATTCTGAGTACAGTCGAGTCCACGTCATGTGTAACAATAAAACCAGCATAAAATTGAAATGATAAATTAATGAATGTCTCCCCTTCTGTCATTTTACTGCACCACACCGGCAGGCAGAAGTCTCATGCTTGCAGACGAAACACACACACCACTCACTGGATATCAATGTGGATTAGTGATGGGAAGTTCGATTCTTTTCCGCGAACCGGTTCTTTCGGACGGTTTGATTCAATAAACCGGTTGAAAAAAAAAACAGTTCACCGGATACATAATCCATTGCGATGTATTTGTTATTAAATGAACTTACGTTTCATCAGATTGCCCTTCATTCAAGCCCTCGGTTTACCCGCACTCATTACATTAGCACAAAATCAGTTCAGAATCAATCACCAAAAGAATCAGTTCGGTTCAGACGCGCTGTGAGTCAGTCGGCTTCATGCTGAATCACGAATGCGCAGTATCATCAGCTCCTCGGTTCTCGAATCGGACGCGTCCGAAAGAAACGGTTTTCGGTTCAGTTTACTGATGATCTGAAAACTGATACAACCGGTTCTTGACTCGAGAACGAGAATCGCTCAAAACCCGGGTAGGAAAATCTGACAGGGTAGGATAAAATGTCAGGACACCGGCACATGCTGCAGTTCAGTATCATCAGCTGCTCTACTCGTGTTCATGTTCTGTTTACTACAAACTCAGTTTGTGAATCTGTCATCATTAACTATAAATACAGTACAGATATTTCATAAATCGTCCCTTATTCATATTAAACATGGAGTCTTTAGAGTCTTAATTATTGTCCAACTTCCCTGAAAACCCCTTTGGCCCATACATAATCTACAATATACAGATTAGAAACATGTAGCCCCTATTTTAAAAAAAATTTGTGTGTGTGTATATATATATATATATATATATATATATATATATAGTTTTATCACACTTTCCGATGTTTAACAAAATACTTGAAAAATTACACGCATGCGAAGTATCATCAGTTCATCGGTTCTCAAATCGGACGCCTCCGAAAGAAATGGTTTTCGGTTCAGTGTACTGGTGATCCGAAAACCAATGCAACCGACTACCAAAGACAGCAGCAGCAACCAACAGATGCTGCACAGCTCAGCATTGCAGGATTTGCAAGACCAGAACTGACCAAACAAGCAGTGCAACTTTATGATGCAAGTTCTCCAAGACAACAAGAAATTCATAATTCCATTATTAAGGATCTCCTCATTGGCTGCACTTTACCTCTGTCAAATGTGGGGGAGAGGCATTAAATAACTGAAATGTCATCTTTAACTGGAGGACAATATAGTGTGATACGATAAATAGGAAAAAATAGGTTCATTTGTATTTTCATCCACTTGTAATACAATAAAACCTTTGAAACCTTTTTTGATAGGAAACTAGTTCTGTTGACATAAAAATGTTCAATGGCAATGACTAGATGTAACAGTGGTATTTTTTTATTACATTTTTATATTGCCATTGGTTTAATGGGTTGAAAGGTTAAAATATTAATAGAATGTAAAAATGAACAATACCAATTTATAATCTTTTTTAATTTAATTACTTTCTGGACTCGGGCGGACTCGACTCGGACTCGGCCTTTAAGAACTCGGACTTGAGTCCAACTCGACCCCTTTTGGACTCAGACTCGGACTTGGACTCGATGTTTGTGGACTTGGTCTTGACTCGTACTCGACAAAGGTGGACTCGGACCGAACTCTAACAGTTACGTTAGAATGCATCTAATTTTTGTTTCTGTGGCGGTGCGTCGGTCTCATCATGAGGTGCGTGGTCTTGAGCATGTATGAACACTGCATCAATTCAACTGAACTTTACTCCAAATATATGAACTTACCTGTTTTGAATACTTTATATCTAATGTGTTCGTTTACGTCCATATTAGGGTTAAATTGTTGTAAATTCGTGGCCTAATGGTTAGAGGGTTGGACTCCCAATCGAAGGGTTGTGGGTTCTAGTCTCGGGCCGGACGGAATTGTGGGTGGGGGGAGTGCATGTACAGTTCTCTCTCCACCTTCAATACCACGACTTAGGTGCCCTTGAGCAAGGCATCGAACCCCCAACTGCTCCCCGGGCACCGCAGCATAAATGGCTGCCCACTGCTCCGGGTGTGTGCTCACAGTGTGTGTGTGTGTGTGTGTGTGTGTTCACTGCTCTGTGTGTGTGCATTTCGGATGGGTTAAATGCAGAGCAAAAATTCTGAGTTTGGGTCACCATACTTGGCTGAATGTCACTTCACTTTCACTTTATCACAATTCTATTTTATACCCCTTTCCCTTCCCCTAAAATATTCCCCTAAGGATTGGGACACCACTACTATGTCGTCACATGTCATCATTCTTCGTCTAGCTCTTAAAATACACACATATATTTGTGTGTGCTGGTGTGGATTAGAGCCTTTAATTATCGTTCTGAATTGATGAGCTGCTTACTGATACACACACACACATATTGGAAATCGCGCAGCTCACACATCTAGGAGAAAATAAACTTGTCAACGCTGCCCCATGACCTTTATTAAATATATTTTAAATACTGAATCGCTACATTATATTTTCCAGCGATGAGAGGATACAATCGCTGTTTTTAAGTAAACTCACTCAAAGATAAATGCACAGACGCGAATACACGAAAAATGCCTGAAAAATCTTCATTTGAAGGGCTATCTGGCCCTTCCCCTTGCCCCTACCCCTCCAACCAAAAGAGAATCGAGACACCCCTACCCCTTCACGTGAACGCATAAAACGGAGAGGTAGGGGAAAGGGGAAGGGTTAAGGGTTAGAATTGGGATTTGGCCTTAGACTGAAAGCCTCCGTGCGCAGATGAAGCAAATTTGTCACAGGACAAGCGAGGTGACAGTGGTGCTCAACTACATAAACTAGCTGTTTTAAATATAGTATTTTTATATTTAACGTCAGTTTATCAGTACGTCTGAAAGTATTTTTTCGAATATTGGTGATTTCCATAGGCTCTCTTTCTTGCACCTGCACGGTTTCAAATTGCAAATAGGTATGCTATGACAAGAATAAAGAGTCTTCCCGGTTGAGCCAACCTTTGCCTTTTGCGTTCAACTACCAGCAAAGCTTATTCATATGACGTCGCAAGTATTAAACTCCTGTCAGATGCTGCAGGAGCTTTCCCGGTTAAGCAATCTTAACCTTTCCATGTGACTACCAGTGAAGCTTACCCATTCATGTCGTAAATATTGAACTCCCATGTGAGGGTGGCAAGAGCCTCCCGGCTACACAACCTTACCTTTCTGTCTTACATCAGTGAGGCTACCCATTCGATGCAGTGAGTATTGAGCTCCCGTCGGATGTCGGTGAAAGCCTTCTGGCTAGACAACTGACTTTTTCTTCTCCAATCCAACCATACTAATCCATCTTCGAATACCTCCTCCTTAGAAATTCTCAGACGCAATTCTCCCACGAACCTATATTTTAGACAAAAAAAAAACAAAAAAAAAAACATCTGATCCTATTGTGCTCGTGTCAAATGTCGAGAGTGCTCCCGGTTGGGTTTTCTTTACTTGCTGCCCACAAACAGGTCTTATCCATCTGATGCCGTGAGTATTGATCTCCCTTCGGGTGTCGCAAGAGTCCTCTTTGTCAGCGGCCCAAAACCTGTTTATCTGCTCAACTGAGAGGATGTACACGTCCGTCGTCCTGAGTCTTGATCTCCAGTCGGAGGCTTCATGTGTCCTCTCGATCAGTTATCTGCCTTGGTTGCCCACTGATTAGCAGGGGCTCATCAGCCAGTAGGGCCCGTACGCCAACACCATGACCTATTCCAGTCGAGACAACTCAGGCCCTCCTGGTCAGGCTATCCAATCACGTTGCTCTTCCTCTATCGGCCAGTAGGGGTCATCCATTCCAATGCAGTGAGGTGCTCCAGTTTTGCAATGGCTAGAGCCCTCCTGACTGGGCGCCCCAAATCACATAGTCCGATACAAGCAGTCGGTAGGGCCTACCTCTCCAAATACATGTCTTTCTAAACATGCAGCTGTCTTGCATGCTTAGAAAAGTCTTGCAAGATCTTCTCCACACACATGTTGATGGCTTCAACTGGATAGGCTAACATAAACCTTATAATGCAATGACACTTACATCGTCATCACATCTTGTGCGCCACTGATGAAGGTCAAGTATACTTTGTTAATCCTCGCCATTTTTGTCATCCGCATGCAGGCGATCTTTTGAGACTGCGCAGATGATACACATACACGAAGTGACTGATGAGACAGAATTGGTAGGCATACTGTGAAACAGCTGTGGTGTGATGAGCGGTGAATGGAGTAAAAAATGTATAGTAGATGGGTAACCGACTGCTCCCTCGTGACCTTTTGTAAACTGTATTTATGACAAAGAACTGCACAGATATAGATATTCAAGCAATCTATCGATAAACTCACCTTGTGTCCTCTTTCTGTTTAAGTCCACTCGCGCTGCCCCGTCGCGGTCTGCGGATTGAAGAGCGCACTGAAAGACGGGGAGGAGACAGGTCTGCCGCCGTTTTCGCATGAACTTTAAGCAGACTGACTCTGAGGCAATCGTGAATTTGAGTACAATTTATGAAACTAAATGCTATACCCCGCTTAAAAAGCCTAGCGACGCCCATGCTTCTTGTGTACATTTCAGATATCCAAGACAAATATTTCTGGATTTAAGAGGCACCGAGATGAGGCACCGAAATCTGCTTTCTGATTTGGTTTGTTGCATACAGGTTACATAGGTTACCCATTTTGGTACCCAACCCTACTCATAGTACAGTCACATTGCATTTCCATTTCCCATTATTCACATTAAACCCTTTTTCACAAAAGTCAAAAACCACCTTAAGCAACCATAAAAACGAGTGAGCAAAAAGCGAGCATTTTTAAAAAAATTTTAAAGATACTTCAAAATTTGCAAAGTAGGGTGATGGAAACCCAGCTATAGTGTAGTGTTTCTTTACAAAGTGACTGCCATCTCCTGGCCTGGCAGCATAATGCAGTGTTTTTAGACATTTTAATGGATCTGTGTTAGAAAGGTAGAGTTTGACATTGTTTTTGTCTGTACACATATTTTGCCCTTTTATCTTTCAAATGTATCAATTGATTTTCATCTTCTAATGATTTAATTTTAGGCCTGATGAAAATGAAAGAAGAAAGACAAGATCTGAATGAAATGGAGGAGATATATCAGGATCAGAAAGATCATGATGTCAATGGAGAAAAATCAGTGAGTTGCAACATTAAAACAACAGAAGTCAAGAGGCCTTTCAGCTGCTCTCAGTGTGGAAACACTTTCACATGTAACAGAAATCTTAAAAAGCACATATTAATTCATGCTGAGATAAAGCCTTTCAGCTGCTCTCAGTGTGAAAAGAGTTTTACACAGAGAGCAATCTTAAAGAATCACTTGTCAACTCATACTGGGATAAAGCCTTTCAGCTGCTCTCTGTGTGGAAAGAGTTTCATATGTAAGCGAAATCTTAAGGATCATATGGTAATTCATGCTGGGATAAAGCCTTTCAACTGCTCTCAATGTGGAAAGAATTTTACACAGAAAGCAAGCCTTAAGAAGCACATGTTAATTCATGCTGGGATAAAGTCTTTCAGTTGCTCTCAGTGTGAAAAAAGTTTTACACAGAAAGCAAGCCTTAAGAAGCACATGGTAATTCATACTGGGATAAAGTCTTTCAGTTGCTCTCAGTGTGGAAAGAGTTTTACACAGAAAACAAGCTTAAAGAATCACATGTTAATTCATGCTGGACTAAAGCCTTTCAGCTGCTCTCAGTGTGGAAAGAGTTTTATAAAGAAAGGACAACTTAAGGATCATTTGGTAACTCACACTTCAGAAAAGCCTTTTGTCTGCTCTCAATGTGGGAACACTTTCAGACGTAAAGCAAGCCTTGAGAAGCACATGTTAATTCATACTGGAATAAAGTCTTTCATCTGCTCTCAGTGCGGAAACGCTTTCAGATGTAAAGCAAGCCTTAAAAGGCACACATTAAATCATACTGGGATAAAGCCTTTCAGCTGTTCTGAGTGTGGAAATAGTTTTACACATAAATTAAGCCTTAAAAGGCACATGTTAATTCATGCTGGAATAAAGCCTTACACCTGCACTCAGTGTGCAAAGACTTTTACACAGAGAGGGCAACTTAATAATCATTTGGTAACTCACACTTCAGAAAGTAATTTCTCCTGCTCTCAGTGTGGAAAGAGTTTTACATATAAATCAAACCTTAAGAGGCACATGTTAATTCATACTGGGTAACAACCTTTCACTTGGTCTCAGTGTGAAAATAATTTTACAAAGAAACAGCTACTTAATAATCATTTGGTAACTCGCACTTCAGAAAGTAATTTCTCCTGCTTTCAGTGTGGAAAGAGTTTCACACAGAAAGGACACTGTAAGGTTAATTTGGTAACTCACTCCTCATAAAAGCCTTTCCCCTTAGGGAATTAAAGCTAATGACTGTTATTCTGAATGACTGTTGTCATCTATTGGATCACCTCAAGGATGTGTCCTCTCTCCTTTATTTTTGATCTTGTAGTTCTAGAAATAGGCATATTATAAAATTTCCTGATGATTCTGTAATCGTTAGCTTAATGAGTGAGGAGGACTCCATGTTTGGTCCTGTGGTTGATGTTTTTATTATCTGGTGTCAGAATGCTTTCTTAAAACTTAAAGGTACAATATGTAAGTTTTTGCCACTGCAGGGCGTGTATTGAAAATGAACAAAGACAAGGTAGCGTAGTAGATCCCAACGTTATTTAAACGTTCTTTGAAACATTTGGGATTTACATTGTCATTTTGCAGACGGTTTTATCCAAAGTGACTTCCAATTGGGGAATACATAAAATGATTCTTCTTAAAGAGACAAACAGACACAGGAAGTGCTTGTAATACCAAGTTTTAGACGTTATTCAAATGAGTACAAACTAGAAAGAGAAGAAATAGGGTAAGATTATTATTTTATTTTACGAAGAAACCAAGTAGTTTTTTCATTGGAGAAATTGATCTGTCTTGGTATTAGATACATTTACTCATTTAGCTGACGCTTTTATCCAAGGCAACTTACAATTGCTACATATGTCAGAGGTTGCACGCCTCTGGAGCAACTAGGGGTTAAGTGTCTTGCTCAGGCACACACTGGTGTCTCACAGTGGATTCGAACCCGGGTCTCTCACACCAAAGCCATGTGTCTTTTGTGTTTTTGGATATTTTAATAAAGCAATCTTACATATTGTGCTTTTAATGTTTCTAAAACTTAGAAGATGACTATTGATTTTAATTCTAGGAGGAAATATGTTTAGTATAAGCAAACAGGTATGAATGAAGTAGGTATTGTGAGTGTTTAACAGTACAAGTATTTGGGCACTGTTTTGGATAACAAATTGTTATTTTCTCCTAATACTGACCGATTGTGTAAGAGGGGACAGCAAAGATTGTATTGCTTGCAGAAATTAAGGTCATTTAATGTGGACAAAACATTGATATGCATGTTCTTCAGATATTATGTTGAGTTACTGTTATCTTTTTCACTGTTGTGCTGGTTTAATTCTCTAAATGTGAAAAACAAGAATTTCCTTGAGAGGATTGTAAACCAGGGAAGTTAAATAACGTGGAGGAAGCAGATCATTATGATCCAGTTATATCATAGACTGGTTTTGGAGAAAACCCAGAGTATTTTGTCAGATGATTGTCACACTATGTATCACAAGTTTGAACTTTCCTCTTCTGGCATTTGTTATAGAACCCCTATTAGTAAAACAAATCCGTTTAGAATTTCATTCAACTCCATCAGCTGTTAAGTTTTAAAATTTAAGGTAAGAACTTATTAGGAATTAAATGGAGTGTTTTTTAGTTGTTGTTGTTTTTTTATTTATTTTTTTTGTATTGCGTTTTGGTTATGTGAAATGTTTGATTGCTGTAACCAATGAAATAAATAAAGATGAACTGAACCTGCTCTCAGTGTGGAAAGTCTTTTGCACAAGTTAATATGATTATTTTGGGTCTTAATAAAAATAAAAAAATAAACATATTTTGGTTAAAAATTCTCAGTTGTACTGTAAAACAAGTATATTTACCATAAAAAACAACTCTGTTCACGTCGAGCCATTTCGGTGCATGTTCCTTTAAATGCTAATGAGCTTTGCTCACCTCACCCCTTGCTTCAATGGAGCAACAAACCACTCCCATGATGAGACTCTAAACTTCCTCATTTAGCCCCCAAACTTGTAGGATATTATTAGGAAAGGTGATTTGCAAAGATTTATTAAAAAACCTTATACTCGCTTTTTCTGTTGGTGGAGCTGGATCACAAATGATTTGCATGAACATAGATGCATTTAGGTAGATTGGGGGCATATTCCCTTAAAAAAATCTAATAAAGCCACTGCATCTTTAAGTCAAGTCTATTCACCTTTATTTATATAGCGTTTAAACAAAGAGGATTGTGTCAAAGCAACTGAACAACATTAATTAGGAAAACAGTGTGTCAAAAATGACAGTTAAAGGCAGTTCATCATTGAATTCAGTGATGCCATCATCTCAATTCAGTTTAAATGGTATCTATCCAATCATGTGCAATCAAGTCAACGATATCGCTGTAAATGAAGTGACCCCAACTAAGCAAGCCAATGGCGACAGCGGCAAGGAACCAAAACTCTATTGGTGACTGAATGGAGAAAAAACCTTGGGAGAAACCAGGCTCAGTTTGGGGGCTAGTTCTCCTCTGAATAAGAGAGAAACACACTAATATTAGTGTAGATGCCATTCTTCTAATGATGCAGCAAGTTCTGTACATCAGGTGAAATTGGAAGCGTTCCCGGTTCCAGTTTACCTAATTAATGCAGTCTAAAACTAAGATATAAGGATTCAGAGATACATCAAGTCTGAAAACACATGATATTATCCAAACCGGATTGAAACCTTATAAATGTTCACAATGTGACAATAGATTCAGTGATTCATCAAGTTTGAATACACATGAGATGATCCACACTGGATTGAAACATTATAAATGTTCACACTGTGACAAAAGATTCAGTGATTCATCAAGTCTGAAAACAGATGAGATGATCCACACTGGAGTGAAACATTATAAATGTTCACACTGTGACAAAATATTGAGTAATTCTTCAAGTCTGAAAACACATGAGTTGAACGACACTGGATTGGAACGTTTTAAGTGTTCACACTGTGACAAAAGATACAGTAATTCGTCCAGTCTGAAAACACATGAGATGATCCACACTGGATTGAAACCTTATATGTGTTCACACTATGACAAAAGATTCAGTGATTCATGAAGTCTATAAACACATGAGATGATCGACACTGGATTTGAATATTATAAGTGTTCACACTGTGACAAAAGATTCAGTGATTCATAATGTCTGAAAACACATGAGATGATCCACACTGGAGTGAAATCTTATAAGTGTTCACACTGACAAAAGATTCAGTGATCCATCAATTCTGAAAGCACATGAGATGATCCACACTGGAGTGAAACTTTATAAGTGTTCACACTGTGACAAAAGATTCAGTTATTCATCAAGTCTGAAAACACATGAGATGATCCACACTGGAGTGAAACGTCATAAGTGTTCACACTTTGACAAAAGATTCAATGATTCATCAAGTCTGAAAACACATGAGAGGATCCACACTGGATTGAAACATTATAAGTGTTCACACTGACGAAAGATTCAGTAATTCATCAAATCTGAAAACACATGAGAGGATTAACACTGGATTGAAACATAATTTTTCACACTGTGACAAAAAATTGAGTAATTCTTCAAGTCTGAAAACACATGAGTTAACGACACTGGATTGGAACGTTTTAAGTGTTCACACTGTGACAAAAGATACAGTAATTCGTCCAGTCTGAAAACACATGAGATGATCCACACTGGATTGAAACCTTATATGTGTTCACACTATGACAAAAGAATCAGTGATTCATGAAGTCTAAAAACACATGAGATAATCGACACTGGATTGGAATATTATAAGTGTTCACACTGGGACAAAAGATTCAGTGATTCATCAAGTCTGAAAACACATGAGATGATCCACACTACAGTGAAACCTTATAAGTGTTCACACTGTGACAAAAGATTAAGTGATTCATCAAGTCTGAAAACACGAGATGATGCACACTGGAGTGAAACGTTATAAGTGTCCACACTGTGACAAAAGATTCAGTGGTCCATCAATTCTGAAAACACATGAGATGATCCACACTGGAGTGAAACGTTAGAAGTGTTCACACTGTGACAAAAGATTCAGTGATTCATCAAGTCTGAAAACACATGAGATGATTCACACCGGAGGGAAACGTTATAAGTGTTCACACTGTGACAAAAGATTCAGTGATTTATCAAGTCTGAAAACACATGAGATGATCCACACCGGAGGGAAACGTTATAAGTGTTTACACTGTGACAAAAGATTCAGTGATTCATCAAGTCTGAAAACACATGAGATGATCCACACTGGAGTGAAACGTTATAAGTGTTCACACTGTGACAAAAGATTAAGTGATTCATCAAGTCTGAAAACACATGAGATGATCCACACTGGAGTGAAACGTTTTAAGTGATCACACTGCCACAAAATATTAAGTGATTCATCAAGTCTGAAAACATGAAATGATCCACACTGGAGTAATAATAATAATAATAATAATATATTTATTTTGTATAGCGCCTTTAAAAGTAGCTTTCTCAAAGCACTTTACATACAAGCATAACTCCAAATGAATAAACACAATGTAAGTACAAGAAAATAAACGCATAAAATCAAGTTCATGTAAAAGCAATCCTAAAATAAAATGTTTTAAGAAGAGATTTAAAAGTCACTAATGAATGTGCTTCCCTGATGTCGGCCGGGAGAGAATTCCAGAGCTTAGGAGCATAGACAGAGAATGCTCGGTCACCCCACGTATGAAGCCGTGTCTTCGGAACAACCAATAGACCACTCTGAGAGGAGCGCAGATTGCGACGTGGTGTGTAGGGGATTAATAAGTCAGTCAAATACTCAGGTGCCAGATTGTGCAGAGATTTATAGGCCAGCATAAGGATTTTAAAATCAATACGGTACCTAACAGGTAGCCAGTGCAGGGACTCCAAGACTGGAGTTATATGGTCCCTGGTCTTGACCCCAGATAGTACTCTAGCAGCTGAATTTTGAAGATATTGCAATTTATCCAGTGATGATTTAGATACCCCAGCTAGAAGACCATTGCAGTAGTCAATGCGCGAAAAGACAAAAGAGTTAATCAACTTCTCAGCTACCGAAAAGGATAACATAGGACGTAGCCGGGCTATATTTCTGAGGTGATAAAACGATGTCTTAACTGTATTCTGGACAAAAGGCTCAAATGACAGTGTGGCGTCAAATATGACACCCAAATTCTTTAATTTGGACTTAAACTCCAGTGCAACGCCATCAACAGACAGAGTAGGAGACCCAACCTTTCGCAGTTGATGTGGAGATCCAAGGAGCATGACTTCTGTTTTTGAGCCGTTTAGAGACAGAAAATTATTGGACATCCAAATCTTTATCTCAGCAATACAGTTAGAAAGATGCCCAACGTTCACTTGCTGACCCGGTCTAGTATGGATATAAATCTGTGTATCATCAGCATAAAAGTGATAGTTAAGGTTTAGAGATTGTAGTAATTGACCAAGTGGAAAGATGTACATACTAAAGAGTAGAGGACCCAAGACTGAACCTTGTGGAACACCCGTATGAACAGAACCAACCTTGGACCTATAACCACCCATAAAAACAAATTGGCTACGGTCAGTGAAATAGGACTTGAACCAGTCAAGAACAGTCTCTGACAAGCCAAATACATGTTCGAGGCGATTAAGTAGTAGGGCATGGTCAATAGTGTCGAAGGCTGAACTGAGATCCAAGAGAATGAGAATGGACGTGGAGCCGGAGTCGGAGGCAATTAGTAAGTCATTAGCGACTTTCACCAACGCAGTCTCAGTGCTGTGTAATTTTCGAAAACCTGATTGATGTTGCTCAAATAGTTTATTTTCAATTAAGTGTTTGTTTAATTGAGCTGCAACCACACCCTCCAAGATTTTAGACAGAAATGATAGATTTGAGATTGGGCGATAATTTGACAGATTTTTCACATCAGAGTTTTGCTTTTTTGAAACAGGAGTAACCGCAGCAGTTTTAAGTGCTGCTGGCACCTCCCCTGTTGACAAAGAGTCATTTATTATAGCAAGAACTGAGGGACATAAAGGACCAAAACAGGATTTAAACAGGCTACCAGGCATGGGATCAAGTATGCAAGTGGTAGCTTTCATACCAGAAACCTGGTTGCAGAGCATCTCAGGTTGTAATAAAGTAAATTTGGATAAAGGAATGCCAGAGAACCTAGGAGTATTAACTGGTAGATCTGCAGACTGCAAGGAATGGATATTTGTGCGAATATTGTAAATCTTTTCACTGAAAGATTTGAGAAACTCATTACACAGCCCATCAGATAAAGTCATAGAACTGACACCATCTGCTTTAAGCAGACTGTTAATTGTATGAAAGAGCTTCCTGGGATTGCTTTGATTATTATCAATAATGTTTGAGAAATAGGCAGATCTTGCAGTTTCAATGGCTACTCTGTAGTTTGACAAGCAATCTTTCCATGCCTGGTGGAACACATTTAAACCAGAGTGACGCCATTTTCGCTCTAATTTCCGACACACAGCCTTCTGTATACGCAATTCACCATTATACCAGGGGGCTGACTGTGCAAATGAAACATTACGTGTTTTTATGGGTGCAAAGATGTCCAAGTTGGCTGTAAGGACATTATTGAATGCTAAAATTTTATCCTCGAGAGGAGCAGAAGACATGTCAACTAAAGAAGAGACAATCGAGTTTGCAAAAATAGCATGATCAATTGATTGCCATTTACGGAAAGAAATAGTTCGTGAAGTCTCTCTACTAGACTGAAATGTTTCAATATTAAAAAAGATAGCTAGATGATCAGAAAGTCCAGCATCCACAACAGAGAGATTAGAAAGAGATGAGTCATTTGCAATAATTAAATCTAACGTGTGTCCTTTACAGTGAGTGGGGACATTTACAAACTGAGAAAAATTAAAACAGTCCAAGAGTGATAGAAAATCCTTGGCCAAGAGACAGGCTTTCTGATCTACATGCAAGTTAAAATCACCCAGAATCAAAATTCTCTTAAATCTGACAGACAATATAGAAAGAAGATCAGCAAACTCAGACAGAAAGTCCTTATTCAGTTTAGGAGGTCGGTAGATAGTGACCATGGCAGAATGGAGAGCAGAGTGAGTATCCGACACATTTAAAACAAGACATTCAAAAGTTTTAAAAGGAGGAACGGACACAGGGTGAATCTTGTATTGCAGTTTGTAAAGAACTATAATACCACCACCTCTACCTGTAGTTCGTGAAACGTCAATGAGTCCAAAGCCCGCTGGAGTCAGCTGATTAAAAAGAAAACCATCGTCCTGTTTGTGCCATGTTTCCGTGATGAAAAACAAGTCCAGCTTATTGTCCATGATAAAATCCGCCAGTAATAGAGCTTTGTTGTTCACTGAGCGCGCGTTCAGTAACGCGGCTTTTAAAGGGCTTGTAGACGGCGCATCACTGAACTGCCGCTCATACGGCAGAGCAGAAAAGTTAGTAAGATCAACCCCGGAGGATGACAGTCTTGTAGTCCTTCGTCGGCAGTTCAAAACTGGGATGGAAGATGACGAGGAAGAGATGTAGCTTCGTCCTGTGCTCCGATGAATATACCGCTTGGGCCGCAGTAATCCAGCCCTGTCACAGCGGTCGTAGGTGTCCCCCGACAGATAGTAATTCCGCTTCAAGGATAAGAGCTGGCGAGAGGTGTACTGTAAGGCCATGTTCATTAAAGCCTCGTCTGCATCAGCTCCCAATAAGCCTATCTGTGAGTCCACAGAGCCGATAGAAAGTAACCAGGCCAACACCAAGAAAAACAATTTCCCGACAAACATGAAGAAAGCACGCTGCATCCCAGCGGAGAGAGAGAGAGAGGAGCGGCAGCCAGAACGCGCCAGCGTACCCTACTCACCCGGATGCTCACGAGACGACGGAGTGAAACATTATAAGTGTTCACACTGTGACAAAAGATTCAGTGAGTCATCAAGTCTGAAAACACATGAGATGATCCACACTGGAGTGAAATGTTATAAGTGTTCACACTGACAAAAGATTCAGTGATCCATCAAGTCTGAAAACACATGAGATGATCCACACTGGAGTGAAACGTTATAAGTGTTCACACTGTGACAAAACATTAAGTGATTCATCAAGTCTGAAAACACATGAGATGATCCACACTGCAGTGAGACATTATAAGTGTTCACATTGTGACAAAAGATTCAGTGATTCGTCAAGTCTGAAAACACAAGAGATGATCCACACTGGAGTGAAACGTTTTAAGTGATCACACTATCACAAAATATTAAGTGATTCTTCAAGTCTGAAAACACGAAATGGTCCACACTGGAGTGAAACATTATAAGTGTTCACAGTGTGACAAAAGATTCAGTGAGACATCAAGTCTGAAAACACATGAGATGATCCACACTGGAGTTAAATGTTATAAGTGTTCACACTGACAAAAGATTCAGTGATCCATCAAGTCTGAAAACACATGAGATAATCCACACTGAAGTGAGACATTATAAGTGTTCACACTGTGACAAAAGATTCAGTGATTCGTCAAGTCTGAAAACACAAGAGATGATCCACACTGGAGTGAAATGTTATAAGTGTTCACACTGTGACTAAAGATTAAGTGATTCATCAAGTCTGAAAACACATGAGATGATCCACACTGGAGTGAAACGTTTTAAGTGATCACACTATCACAAAATATTAAGTGATTCATCAAGTATGAAAACACGAAATGATCCACACTGGAGTGAAACATTATAAGTGTTCTCACTGTGACAAAAGATTCAGTGAGTCATCAAGTCTGAAAACACATGAGATGATCCACACTGGAGTAAAATGTTATAAGTGTTCACACTGACAAAAGATTCAGTGATCCATCAAGTCTGAAAACACATGAGATGATCCACACTGAAGTGAGACATTATAAGTGTTCACACTGTGACAAAAGATTCAGTGATTCGTCAAGTCTGAAAACACAAGAGATTATCCACACTGGAGTGAAACGTTATAAGTGTTCACACTGTGACAAAAGATTCAGTGATTCATCAAGTCTGAAAACACGAGATGATCCAAACTGGAGTGAAACATTATAAGTGTTCACACTGTGACAAAAGATTCAATGAGTCATCAAGTCTGAAAACACATGAGATGATCCACACTGGAGTGAAATGTTTTAAGTGATCACACTGTCATAAAATATTTAGTGATTCATCAGGTCTGAAAACACAAAATGATCCACACTGGAGTGAAACATTATAAGTGTTCACACTGTGACAAAAGATTCAGTGATCCATCAATTCTGAAACACATGAGATGATCCACACTGGAGTGAAACGTTAGAAGTGTTCACACTGTGACAAAAGATTCAGTGATTCATCAAGTCTGAAAACACAAGAGATGATCCACACTGGAGTGAAATGTTATAAGTGTTCACATTGTGACAAAAGATTCAGCGATTCGTCAAGTCTGAAAACACAAGAGATGATCCACACTGGAGTGAAATGTTATAAGTGTTCACATTGTGAAAAAAAGATTCAGTGATTCATCAAGTCTGAAAACACATGAGATGATCCACACTGGAGTGAAATGTTATAAGTGTTCACACTGACAAAAGATTCAGTGATCCATCAAGTCTGAAAACACATGAGATGATGCACATTGGAGTGAAACCTTATAAGTGTTCACACTGTGAAAAAAGATTCAGTGATTCATCAAGTCTGAAAAACCCATGAGATGATCCACACTGGAGTGAAACGTTTTAAGTGATCACACTGTCACAAAATATTAAAGTTATTCATCAAGTCTGAAAACACGAAATGATCCACACTGGAGTGAAACATTATAAGTGTTCACACTGTGACAAAAGATTCAGTGAGTCATCAAGTCTGAAAACACATGAGATGATCCACACTGGAGTGAAATGTTATAAGTGTTCACACTGTGACAAAACATTAAGTGATTCATCAAGTCTGAAAACACAAGAGATGATCCACACTGGAGTGAAACGTTATAAGTGTTCACACTGACAAAAGATTCAGTGATTCATCAAGTCTGAAAACACGAGATGATCCAAACTGGAGTGAAACATTATAAGTGTTCACACTGACAAAAGATTCAGTGATCCATCAATTCTGAAAGCACATGAGATGATCCACAATGGAGTGAAACTTTATAAGTGTTCACACTGTGACAAAAGATTCAGTTATTCATCAAGTCTGAAAACACATGAGATTATCCACACTGGAGTGAAACGTCATAAGTGTTCACACTTTGACAAAAGATTCAATGATTCATCAAGTCTGAAAACACATGAGAGAATCCACACTGGATTGAAACATTATAAGTGTTCACACTGTGACGAAAGATTCAGTAATTCATCAAATCTGTAAACACATGAGAGGATTAACACTGGATTGAAACATTATAAGTGTTCACACTGTGACAAAAGATACAGTAATTCGTCCAGTCTGAAAACACATGAGATGATACACACTGGATTGAAACCTTATATATGTTCACACTGTGACAAAAGATTAAGTGATTCATCAAGTCTGAAAACACGAAATGATCCACACTGGAGTGAAACATTATAAGTGTTCAAACTGTGACAAAGATTCAGTGAGTCATCAAGTCTGAAAACACATGAGATGATCCACACTGGAGTGAAATGTTATAAGTGTTCACACTGACAAAAGATTTAGTGATCCATCAAGTCTGAAAACACATGAGATGATCCACACTGGAGTGAAACGTTATAAGTGTTCACACTGTGACAAAAGATTCAGTTATTCATCATCTCTGAAAACACATGAGATGATCCACACTGGAGTGAAACCTCATAAGTGTTCACACTGTGACAAAAGATTAAGTGATTCATCAAGTCTGAAAACACGAGATGATGCACACTGGAGTGAAATGTTATAAGTGTCCACACTGTGGCAAAATATTCAGTGAGTCATCAAGTCTGAAAACACAAGAGATTATCCACACTGGAGTGAAATGTTATAAGTGTTCACACTGACAAAAGATTCAGTGATCCATCAATTCTGAAAACACATGAGATTATCCACACTGGAGTGAAACGTTAGAAGTGTTCACACTGTGACAAAAGATTCAGTGATTCATCAAGTCTGAAAACACATGAGATGATCCACACTGGAGTGAAACGTTTTAAGTGATCACACTGTCACAAAATATTTAGTGATTCATCAAGTCTGAAAACACGAAATGATCCACACTGGAGTGAAACATTATAAGTGTTCACACTGTGACAAAATATTCAGTGAGTCATCAAGTCTGAAAACACATGAGATGATCCACACTGGAGTGAAATTAGAGTTGTTCCGATTCCGATACTAGTATCGGAAATATCTCCGATACCACAACAAATTCTGGCATCGGCATCGGCGAGTACATGAACCCATATACCGATCCGATACCATTTTCTTAAAAAATACCTAGTTATGACCGCAAGCTTTGCCTAACCGCTGCACGGTTCTTCTTCGCTGCTCAAAATGCATTGAAAACACAGGAAGTTGTGCTGTGTTGCCACAAGCAACCCCTGTT
>NW_020529010.1:0-165860 GCF_003368295.1 Carassius auratus
GGCGTGGAAGAGGCACTCTATAGCGCCACCTTTGTCAAAAGTGGGGGGGTTAGTTTTAGCTACAGACACCAAACTCGGTACAAAAATTGTTCTCATCAAGACGGACAACTTTCTAATTCACAGTCATCAGCTACGATCAACAGGAAGTCAGCTATTTTGATTTGAATGTGGATTTTTTTTTACATTTAGCTGTGAATTAATGCATACTGCTCAGAGGAGAGTAACACTATACACACCAAACTTTGTCTACATGATGCCAAAACATTTTAAACAACTTAAATTGCCAATAGATTTTGGATAGCTTGAACGGTTTTGTCTCTTTGATTTTTTTTAAATGACATTAAAAATGGAATTATTAATTTTCCTGCATTTTTAAATTCCAAACACTTTAAAACCTTTTTTCATACAGACAAAAAGTCATTCTGAGTAAATATGGATAGTTTCACGACTTTACAACACTGTATGGATAACAGAAAATTAAAAAACTGTCAGACATCTCATCTCACTTCTGTCCCTCTGTTTGATTATATGTGCTTAGACTTCCATTGTCTGAGAGAAATTGCGCCCCTACAGGTGCAATTACCGGAGTTTTAGTTTCTCTTTTAAATCGGTTAAAATACAAATAAATACTTAGATTTAATTCACACTGACTAGCTAAACCAACATATATGATTATTACCGGGTCAGGGCTCATTAATAATTGATGTGTGGTCAGTGATTCGTGAGAAACAGGAGAGATTAATCACTGCTCTGAGCAGGAGCGTGTGGAATGACGAGCTCAGAAAAAAACTAGTTTATTCTTGTTTCATAGCTATTAAGAATAAAGTATTGCAGCGATATCACCCAATTCACCAATTAGAACACACCAAGAGCTAAATTAAGATGTTTTTGAACTGTTTGTGTGAAAATTAAATATTTGTGGCTGCCTGCTCCGATCAGCGCGCACAGTGTCACAAGTTCAAAACTAACGAATTTATTCTTGTTTAAGAGCTTTTTAAAATAAAATATTGCCATAAATGCACACAATACACACATTATAACACAACAAGAGCTAAATACAGGTGTTTGTGACCCGTTTAAGTGTGCAAGACTATTTGAAAGCGCGACTGGCACAATAACATATATCTCTCGAGCTGCAGGATTCTGGCTTTCGTCGTACGAACGAACACATCACGGACAAGATTATTTCAAAATAGCTTGGCGAATATAAACGAAAACAGCCACGTGAACATAAACTGTTCAGAAACAAATCTGAAGTGGATCTACTGGATTTTAATATTAAGTGACCGCATATACCAGCTGCTTCTGTCTTCAATTTTAATCTATATAAAAAATGAAACTCATTCATCTTGGCTGTTTTTTTAATGTGTGTACGTATTTATTTATTTATTTATTATTTTGCTCTAACAAGAATTAATCTATATTTAATTAAATCAATTACATTTTATTTTACATTTGATTCGTCCATTTCTGCATCTAAACGCCTAAAAACCTAAAACATGCTCTATTATACTATTGTTAGCAATTTCTTTATCGGCCAGTTTATCTGGTGTACACACTTTTATTTTCATAATAAACTTGTTTGTTAGATTATACACAGTTAAAGTGGTCTATAATAAATATTGACAGGTTTTATTCAAGCTGTTTAGAATGATTGCAGTAGGCTAATTTTTTGAAATGTAAATCAAAAAAAAAAAAAAAAAAAAAAAAATTACATAAATAAAAAACATTGGAAAACAATAACTGTTGTACTTTTTTATACATTTTGTATGATTTCATAGTTTATGCATTATATTTATAAAAACAAATAAATTTAGCCACTCACATAGAAATCTTATAGGCCTTATCCTTTTCTGACAGTTTTAGGGATTTTTAAAAATCCTAAAAAACCTTATTTGTGCTGCAAATAATAATTTCAAACTCAAAAAGTAAATATTCAGTTCATGCTTTATAAAGCCTTGTCCCAATATTAATAGTAAGCAGTTTATAAATACAGCTATAAAAAGCTTGTTCTTGGTTTATAAGCACATTTATTAAAAAGGAGAGTAAAGGGTCAGTTATCTTCCTATGAAAAATAAAAAAATAAAAATAAACAAACAACAACACAGATTGATACAGAACTCAGACATTTTATTGTGGATTTATGATAAAATCAGCCTGTAAATGAATTCATACTCCTCCAAGAAGACACAAGTAGTTCACACCAAACTTTTTTAACATGAAGCTAATATACTGAAGATGTTAAATTGCGAAATGGGTTTAGGATACCTTAAATGGTGTGGCCATAGCGATTTATTAAAGTAACATAAAAAAATACAATCGTTATCAATCGTTATTTTACTATATCTTTAAAATTTTTCATTCCAACTCTTCATAATTTTTTATATACGTAGAAGTCATCAATTGAAGGAAGCACAGTAAGTTTCATAGCTTTATCATTTTCAAGAGCCAGCATAAAATTTAAACTATCATAACTTATAAATCAAGCTTGCAATTCTTAGTACCAATAATGGCCACCAGATGGAGCTATAGGATTACTTTTAAATAATTATTGTAGAAACAAGTATGATTTAAATCATTTATAGAAATCTTTCAAAGAAAAATAATATGTATTTTATGTATTTTACTGATAAAATGACCCTCACTTAATTAGAATAACAAGCTGAAGTATTGTGAACTGTATATTAAGAATAATTCTTTATAGGCTTTATGGACAGATACGTTTTGAGTGACTCTTGAAGGTTCAGCACCACATCCTCTTTTACCACTGTTTAAAGAATTTATCTTACAGAACAGGTGCGAATGAATTTTGGATAGCTTGAATGGTTTTGTCGTGGTGATTTTTTGAAATAACAGTAAAAAAGTAACCAGTAAATGTCTTTTATTTTTTTAAAGTGCAGCTTCTAAACACTTCAAAAAAATGTACATATAGAATAGAAGTCATTCTGAGGAAATATGCATAGTTTCATGACTATACAACACTATATGGATGATAGAAAATTAAAAAACTATCATACATCTGATGTCACTCTGTCCCTCTGTCACTGTGGTTAAGGTGTGTGTGTGTGTGTGTGTGTGTGTGTGTGTGTTAAGTGAATTAGGTGTGAAACTATCAGGGAGCATTTAGTCTCCAGCGCCAACATTTTACAGAACTGCCACTTTCCTGGAGTCTCAGAATTACAATGTGTCAGGTTCTGAGAGATCTAAGATTCCAAAAAATTATTTAATTAGAATACCATGAAGTATTGTGAAACACTATATATTAAGACTTTATATATAGGCTTTATGAACAGATTAGAGTGACTCGTGAAGGACCAGCACCACCTCCTCTTGTCCGATGGTTTGAGGAATATATCTTCCAGAATCCGGGATTAAGATTTAGGAGCTCATTTTTATTCCACCTCCTTTCCTGAAAGTCTGTCTTGCAGAATTGACTAAAAATTAATCTTCACATTAATTCCTAATTATTTTGCAATTATTTTGTCAGTTCTTCTTGACCTGTTTTTTTCTTCTTCTTTTCTGACCTCATGACCCAGTCAGAATTTTTTGTACAATGGTCAAGTCTTAACTTATCCATTTCTGTATTGCATTTGTGTTTGATATTTCTCATGGGTATTTCATAATTTTCGACTTTACAGTTTGAGTTAAAACTCTTTTTAGTGCATTTCATCTGTAAAAGAAAACATGCCTAATAATTCTGCACACATGAATATAAGGAGTTTTTCTCTTCCAGCTTTCCTGGACTATTGTATAGCACTCATAAATGATTAAATAAAAAAATAATGGTAGTTATTAAGATTGATATGGTTTGGAATTGGTAAAATGTGGAAAAAAATCACAATAAAACAATGTTTTAATGTTTAAGTTTGGAATATTAACTTACATGAATGAATGCTATATAAATATTGTTCATGTTAACATAATGTTTATAAATGAAATCTTATTGTAAAGTGTTACTACAGTTATATATATATATATTGTTCTGTGAATGTGATTTTAAAGTCTAGATGATTCGGATTAACCCTTTAACTGCCATATCCTTTAAAACCTCACTGCCAGAGGGATATTGTGAATGCATGTGCCCGCTGGGCACAGTTTACCTGATGCCACCGGGGTGGCGATGGCATTGGTGGCTTGAGCCCGCCATCGCTGCTTGCAGCTATATTTTTAGGATGTTTTCTATCATTTTAAACTTTCAGACAATGCAATCAAAAAAAAAAAAAAAAACCCACATTATATATATATATATATATATATATATATATATATATATATATATATATATATATATATGATTACTAATCAAAAATAAATAAATAAATTTGCCCCATGGTAAGTTAGAGGTAACATGACCTGAGTCAGTGGGTAAGATCTGGACCCCATCTGGGTGTAAACCAGGGCTGTCCAAACTCAGTCCTGGCAGGCCATGTCCTTCTGAGTTTAACTCCAGCTTACCTCAACACCTGTCTGGACATTTCTAGCATGCATAGCTATACCTTGATTAGGTGGTTCAGATGTTTTTTATTGGGGTGGGAAACTACAGGAGGGTGGCCCTCCGGGAACGAGTTACCTGGTGTAAACTGTCCATCTAACTGAATCTGATTCAAATCCATGTCTGTAATTTACCTTGACTGCCTTTCTTTTTTTTTTTCTTCTTTTTTTTTTACGTTGTGAAATAGGTTGTGATAATGTTTTTTCCTACATATTTTATAGGACAAATGGCTGTTTTTTTTTTTTTTTTTTTTGCAACATTGTAGAAATGTTTTTATAACGTTTTTATCACATTCGTAGGCTATGTCTCCTTCCGTACTTACCATGTCCAAACTAGTACTTTACATGCTGCCATCAAAATATTTACTTCACAATGTTAAATCTGAATATTCATCTTATTACCAGCACTTTTTTACATTTCATCTTACTTGTAGCGTTGCTGACCTCTGGTTGTTGTACATTTTATAAACCTACATTAACATATTTAGGCCTACTAATTTATACTACACACAAATTTTGTCACTCATCGTATTTATTCCCAAAATATAAAAAGTTATATGATGTGGGTAGTTCACACACACACACAAAAAAAAAATAATAATTATAGTTCAGTTTATATATAAAATTATTTGAATCAGAGTTAATTAATCGTGATTTAGTTTAGTTACAAAGAGTTTGATGATACAGGAATAGAAAACATAACACTTTTATGATCAGAAAACCCATTGTCCACTAGATCATAAAGAGAAATTCTATATGATAACTCAAGATCAAGAGTATGAACACCCTCAAGGGTAGGGACATTTACAGTACATGATCTAGATCAAAGGTATTTATCAACATAAGGCTAGGCAAAAAATCTAATGCAACTTTCATTCGCATCTCGTCAGTAAAGCTCCTGTGATAAGTAGGTAACCTCTTGCACTGATTTCTAGTTGTGTCCTCCCTTTGGAAGGCCAAACAAAGTAGTCTTGCTTTCACAATGAAACAAACAGAGAGTGTTCGGACGAGTCTTGACTTTTATAAAGAATATCTCTTTGGATTTGAGACTTCAGGGTGCTTTCACATCTCTAGTTCAATTCATTTGGTCCGAACCAAGGGCAAACAATTATACATTGTAGCATTTTTCAGCTTTTTTGGTTCCTTTTCACACCACACTGATTGCTTTGGTCCGTACCAGTTGAAATGAACCAAAATGCAGTCACATGACAACATCCACAACACTCATTGGCCATGACGTATTTCCTAAACTGCTTTTCGATTGGTCAGAATTTACTTGCGGGAAAATTCCAACATAAGAGGAAAAGCCAGAAAACAACACGGAGACAACAACTACACGTCAACACGACAGCGCGTGCTGGTTTTGTCCCTGGCCATAATCTATTACATTGTTTGTATACACCACAATATGCAAAAAATACATTTCTATAATGAAGCACGGATGCGGCTTGAAAACAACGTTCTAATGCACTGCAAACGGCGAGCGGGAATCGCTCGTAACTTCAAGCGGAGGCGTGCATTAATTCTTCTTAACTCTGACATGCTCATGGTCATCAGACCAAATTTCTATCAGGCTCCACACCTCCTCACTACTCCAAGTTTGTCCACGGGCTGCCATGCTAAAGTGCAAACTGTCAACAAACACTTCCTCATCCTATAATTTGTCCGGTAGAAGTTTGTCAGCACCATCCTTTCTTTGAGGAGCTCTACGTTTGGTCTAAGCTTCTGTTTCCTCCTTCATTACACGCAGATGTTCCCTGATGCTTTGTTATATTTCTCCTGCATCAACTGCATTTCGTTGCCTTGTACCTTACATGTGCAATGAAATAAAGTCGAATCTAATCTGATCTAATCTAATCAGGGTAGTTAAATTGTTAAAAATGTTAAATGACTTACTTTTGGTGTTTTCCAAAAATTATCATCATCTCAATCTTCTCATTATCACGAGTCAAAGAAAATGGTCTATGAGAAAAGTTTAGGACTGCACAGCACAAAAATACCATTATAAAATAATATCACATCATAAAATAATAGGTAAATGAGACTAAACACTAAATTATTTTATCTTTATTATGTAGTAAAAACAATTTTATCGTTTAATGCACTTAGTTATTCTCCTTGTTATTTAAACTCATAACTTATAACTTCTTTGCCACAAGTGAAGACACTGTCAATGGTCTTGTAGAAAACACTTTCTTCCAGAAACCCACAACCCTTGTGTTTAAACTTTATTATATATCTGATACTTTTTACAAACTATACAAAGTCAACATACAAAAAAGCAATAACAAGAGCACACAATACAAGGCGGTGAATGATGGATTGAGTCTTGTGACAGTAGTTGGTGTGAATCTCAAATACTGATAGAACTGGAAACCTCAAAAATAACATGCAACCTCTCTGCCACAATGGTCTTGTAGAAACTGCTTTTCCCAAAAACTCATATTTTCCTCTCTCTCTTAATGACATTTATGGTGACACTGTTTCATTGAGCATATAATTTTATATTTATTTCTTTATACAAAATTTTATACAAATTCAAAAGAAATGTGAATAACAGTGGCTTAAAATATTGAACACATTTCTGAATTACTGCTCAGTGAAAAAGGCAGTTTAATGATAGAGTACACATGGTAAGGCTGGAAGAACCTTACTTTGATCTTGTGAGAGACAGACAAGAAATAGTGTATTAACATTAAGGTCATCAGTCACTCGTGAATTCAAGAAAGCGCCCCATTCATGTTTGGCTTACGACGATTTTCTTTACAAAAGTAGACTGTAATAAAGTATTGATAGCTTAAGGATCTCTCCCATTCCCCAATGGGGCATAAAAATGTGCAAATTCCAGATGTTTGTTCATGTCTTCATGTGAGGACTATATAACTGGTTCTAGGTAATGGTGACTATGTTGGTCTACTCAAATAGTAGCAGTCGGTAACCTCTGACTGTTGAAAATGTTGCTCTAATTAGGTATATAAAGATTGAGTTAGATTGTTTAAACTACTACTTAGAAGGAAGCAAACAAAAAAAAAAAAAAAAAAAAAAAAAACATAGCTTGTGCAAAATACAGTAGGTATCAAATCAAACACCAATAATGTATTAATGCTTAAACCTAATTCTGGTATATAAATTAGAGTAAGAGATAATATAATTAAATAACTTAAAAGTGCAAAGGATAGACAGAACGAGCACAAAAAAATGGGGGTATTAAACATTAAATCCAAATGATTGAAAAAAATTATACAAAATACAAAGAAACATGATATAACAGTGATAAACTGACCAACAATAAACAAAACATTTTGGCTCCTAAATTCGTATCGGGGGAGGGTGTTTTTGTTTTAGCTGTAGCGTCATTTTGGCAAATCGGAGCTGTACGCAAATGTTGTAGGCTCTGCACTGCGCAGATGAATTTTTCACTTTCAAACCAAAGTGTAAATACACATAAGTGCATACTCCATCTAGGTTCAGTTCAGATTTGCCAAAATGGCCCTACGCTGATTTGGAGAGACACAGAGTAGAGGAATTGTTGAATAAAGTCATTGTTTTTGTTCTTTGTGTACAAAAAGTATTCTTGTCACTTCATAACATTACGGCTGAACCACTGATGGACTATTCTGACGATGCTTTTCATACTTTACTCGACCTTGACAATGTTATTTACTTACAGTCTATGGGACACTCTCAAGCCTACCTGTTTTTATCCAAAATATCTTTCCAAAATTCCAAAACACAACAAAATTGTGTTCCAAAGACGAACAAAGCTTTTACGGTTTGGAATGACATAGGGGTAAGTGAATAATGACAATTTCAATTTTGGGATGGAATATCCCTTTATGAAATTGTATTTCCTTGCAACATTTATAAGTGGGATGTTGAGTAATATTAGCCCAGTATTGTATTGTCAGTTGCAGTCTTTAATTATTAACCATTTTATTCTGAAATTTTTACATAATTAAAAAAATGCCTTCAGAGTTGTGAATGGTATCTTTAAATAAAAGAAATCATCCATACTTCCATTCGATTACCCAAATCTTGTCACACGTCAGATTGGGTTCACATTGGCAGCAGTTTGCCTGATTCAACATGTTGAAATGGCATTGGGGAGAGTCGGAAATCTGATTGGATGCCTAGTTTCGTGAATGAATCAGTATGCATCACATCCTGAAATGTATGCACATATTTAAGTTGGACCCATTACTGTCACATGCTCGCTTTAAATATGAAAACAAAAAAATGGCTCAACTCTCTCCACTCTTCTGTACGCTTGTGTACACTGTGTGAACTGTTGCACTATTGTCCTGCAAGAAAACAGAATCACAATTAAAAATAAAATGGCTGAGGGTTTACAGAAAAGTCGCAGTTGTCTTACTGTTCTCTTTACCCAGATATGCACAAAATGTTTTATCAACATAAATCACCTCTTCTTCCCGAGTCATAAATGTTTTAATAAAAAAAAATAATAATAATAACATAAAACCGAAAATGGTTACAAATCACAATTTTTAAAGTTAACAAAATATGCTCAAGCATATGTATTTTGTATTGACTTGCCTTATGTTTCTGTGGTACCTCAAACCTACAACTGCAGCAATGAAAGCAAGCAGCCCTGCTATAATTGTCATATTGGCTATCGGCATCATGTGTTTCAAACGCTCATCCAGTTCTGTAATACACAAAAAAAAACAAAAACAAAAAAGTTATTACTGTTTTACAGCTTAAAGTCTTACATAAATCATGATGATGGAAGATGTCACCTAACATGTTAAATTTCACTTCTTTAGAGACACATGATCAATTCTTTAAATTTTAAAGAACGTTTGGATAAAGCAAACTGAATATATATATGAAAATAGAAAAATATTTCATTCATTTTCCAGGATGGGTTATAAAAATGTAAACCCATAAACATGTATGTCTTCTAAAAGTTTTTTTTTTTCTAAATTTAGGAATAAAGTAGCATATACTGTAGGATCAAAGTTATCCAAATAGGATCCAAGTAGAATTGATGCCACAAAACAAAACAATTTCATATGGGCTGTATTGATTCTTAAAATATAGAACTAATAATAATAATACTAATAATAAAAAAATAATAATGATAAAGGCAAGTTTATAAAAGATAATAAAATGTCTTTAGTGCGATATGATAACAGGCCTGACTCATTTACAATTAGAGGATAAAAGACTATTTAATACCTTCACATGGCTGACAGAGTTGAGTGATGTTGATGTTGTGTTGAGTCTGGTTTGTGATGGGATTGTTGATCACACAGCTGTAGATGTTGTTCTCCTGATATTCCACCTCCAGAGGTAGAGAGAGACTGATGCTGAGATCAGACACACTGATGCTGGACAATAAACTGTTTCCTTTGTACCAGGAGAGAGTCACAGCACTCACATTCACAACTGAACACACCAGTGAACAATTGGATGTGGATGATCCTGAAGAACATTGTGAAGAGTCTCTGGTGATGACTGGAGCAGGCAGACGTGCTGGACAGAGATATGAACATTAAATGATGCAGATTGTAACCATAATACAATTAGTGTCATAGTTTTATTTACACTAGAATGTATCACTACTTAGGAATCACTTTTTATGCTTAATGCAAAGTGCTATTTGTTTTATATGGATGCAATGTGCAAAAAAGCATAAAACTGTGTAAATAACATCTAACTTCATTTGCACTTGTAGCATCTCAACATAAACTAAAAGTAATGTAGAGTTAGGACAACAAGATGCCAAGACATGAAAATGATGCGGGTATGCATCCTCAACTTACCATAAATAGAAATATTAAACAACTTCTCTTCTGTTCCTCTGTTGTTGATGATCTGTAGTTTATAAAGTCCAGAGTGTTCACATCTGATGTTTCTGACGGTCAGAGATCCAGTCTGACTGTCCATCTGGAGACTGTTCTCAAATATTGTATTAGTGGCATCTATATAAATGTTCTGTCTGTGGATATCAGCAATACGAGTGTTTTGAGGTCCAAACATCCACAGAATCTGATCATCTCTCTGTACTTCAGTAACATCAGTGTTTAGAAAGACAGAATCTCCCTCCAGCACTGACACTGACTTCACTTCATCTGTATCACCAATAACACCTGAAACATATTTAGAAAATATGTGTCTCGGCTATATAACAGGAATAATTCTTTATCAACATTATGAACTGAATCAAGAACAGGCAGTCGTTTCCATTAGCCAATCTGTCCACCTCATTTTGCAACACAGAAGAAGCATTTGCTATTTTCTGTTAATGTGTGTGAACTGTGATTCATTAGCCACTAAGTGTAAATAACTATATTTAAAAAAGTGTTTGTGATTACGATAATAAATAAAATAATATGATAACAAATAGCAGTATCAAACGGCATAATGGACAGTTTTTGTACAGCTGAAATAACTGGAAGGAAAAGACACTGGAAACCATAACACATTCAATTTCCAAATGGCCACACCGCGTTTATGTTAAAAATAAGGTGCAAACACCTTGGCAAGCAAATTAGTAAATAGTGAAGGGAACAATCTGGTACCAGTCTTAAAGATGGAGGTAAGAATATGACTGGAAGTCAGAATTTATCACAACCATTATTAAGCTGAAAGTGAAATCTAACCAAGCACACATAAGATTTTCCTGGCATCTTTAAAAAGTCATTTGAATACACTCCATAAACATCTTAAAAAACATTGGCTAAATGTCTATTTAAATATTTCTCAATAGAGAACTGGTCAATCAACTGAATTAAATTGAAGACAACTCCCCCACACAATAATTATATCAATAATTACAATTAATTACAATAATATGAAGTATATTATTGAACAAATTTATGTCTCAGTTAACTACCTAGCACTATGTCAGCATACATGAGTAAGGCATCTTCTGAATTCATTTGTTACCCTAAAATTAACAGATATTTAACAAATACAATCACACACATTGCGAAGGATTTCTGCACTGATTCAAATCACCAATTTGTTTGAGGAAGCATGCGTGTAGGCCTATATGAATTGGTCAATTCCGCTCCCCACTCTATTCCCATCTATTTCATCCCACTCTGGTGAAATCGCTCCACGTTCGATCAAATTCTAAATTCCTCTGAATGCACAACAACTGCCGTTTTGAACCGACGCACGCCTGGGACACACTGCGAGCGTGGCAGACGTGGAGCGGGTTTGTTGAGTGATCCGCGGCTGCTGTGGTTGAACCGCGCCTGATACCTGTTATACGCGGCCGCAGGTGTACAGGCGAGGAGACGAAAATAAACACGCGGCAAACCCAGAACGCAGAACTCACAGCAACAACAAAATAGAACATATTTCAAACAAACAAGTTTTGAAGACAAGTCTGGGGCTTCAAAAAACTAAAAAGCTAAACATCCATGTGTTGAACATAAATTACCGATGCGACCTCGAACTAGCCAACCATAGACTTATAAGATTTGGGGGCTATGTAGACGATATGGTACGGCTCCAGCCTTATACATGTAGTTAATAGCGCATCTGCTAAAAGAACACAATTAAGAACAAGCTAAAAAAAAAAAAAAAAAAGCTAGTGCTATTTACCTTTCTCGAGCAACAGACAAAAGCAAAGGAAAACAGCTTTGTCCATCATAGTCCTACAAGAACAACGTTCTGGTCTCGATGATCACACCGTAACAACGAATCACTAGCGGCTCACTGTATTGCATAATTCTTTATGAGTTTGATTGACAGTCGTTTAAGCCAATTGTTCAGTCGTTTACAGCCAGTGGCGCTGCCAGGAATTTTGGGCTTCATGAAAAAAAGAAAAAGAAAAAAAAACTAATTGGGCCCCCTCTGCACAGCTGTTGTCACCACATCCTTACATTCCATACATTTTTTTTTTACTTACGTGGCTCTCAAGATAAGGTAAGTAAGCCAAAAGTAATTTTAGGATGTTTTCTATCATTTTAAACTTTCAGACAATGCAATAAAAAAATAAAAAAATAAATAAATAAAATAAATAAATAAATAAATAAATATATATATATATATATATATATATATATATATATATATATATATATATATATATATATATATATTGATTACTAATCAAAAATAAATAAATAGATTTGCCCCATGGTAAGTTAGAGGTAACTTGACCTGAGTCAGTGAGTAAGATCTGGACACCATCTGGGTGTAAACCAGGGCTGTCCAAACTCAGTCCTGGCAGGCCATGTCCTTCTGAGTTTAACTCCAGCTTACCTCAACACCTGTCTGGACATTTCTAGCATGCATAGCAAGACCTTGATTAGGTGGTTCAGATGTGTTTTATTGGGGTGGGAAACTACAGGAGGGTGGCCCTCCGGGAACAAGTTACCTGGTGTAAACTGTCCATCTAACTGAATCTGATTCAAATCCATGTCTGTAATTTACCTCGACCGCTTTTTTTTTTTTTTTTTTTTTTTTTACGTTGTGAAATAGGTTGTGATCATGTTTTTTCCCACATATTTTATAGGACAAATGGCTGTTTTTTTTTGGATGTTACAAATATGTTTTTTTTGTTTTTGTTTTTTTTTTGCAACATTGTAGAAATGTTTTTATAACGATTTTATCACATTCGTAGGCTATGTCTCCTTCCGTACTTACCATGTCCAAACTGGTACTTTACATGCTGCCTACAAAATATTTACTTCACAATGTTAAATCTGAATATTCATCTTATTACCAGCACTTTTTTACATTTCATCTTACTTGTAGCGTTGCTGACCTCTGGTTGTTGTACATATTATAAACCTACATTAACATATTTAGGCCTACTAATTTATACTACACACAAATTTTGTCACAAATCGTATTTATTCCCAAAATATAAAAAGTTATATGATGTGGGTAGATCACAAAAAATAAATAAAAATAATAATAATTATAGTTCAGTTTATATATAAAATTATTTGAATCAGAGTTAATTAATTGTGATTTAGTTTAGTTGCAAAGAGTTTGATGATACAGGAATAGAAAACATAACACATTTATGATCAGAAAACCCATTGTCTACTAGATCATAAAGAGAAATTCCATATGTTAACTCAAGATCAAGAGTATGAACACCCTCAAGGGTAGGGACATTTACATGATTTAGATCAAAGGTATTTATCAATATGGGGCTAGGCAAAAAATCGAAAGCAACTTTCATTCGCATCTCGTCAGTAAAGCTCCTGTGATAAGTAGGTAACCTCTTGCACTGATTTCTAGTTGTGTCCTCCCTTTGGAAGGCCAAACAAAGTAGTCTTGCTTTCACAATGAAACAAACTCGTCCACAGAGAGGGTTTCGGACGAGTCTTGACTTTTATAAAGAATATCTCTTTGGATTTGAGACTTCAGGGTGCTTTCACATCTCTAGTTCGATTCATTTGGTCCGAACCAAGGGCAAACAATTATACATTGTAGCATTTTTCAGTTGAAACGAACCAAAATGCAGTCACATGACAACATCTACATCACTCATTGGCCATGACGTATTTCCTAAACTGCTTTTCGATTGGTCAGAATTTACTTGGGGGAAAATTCCAACATAAGAGGAAAAGCCAGAAAACAACTCGGAGACAACAACTACACGTCAACACGACAGCGCGTGCTGGTTTTGTCCCTGGCCATAATTTATTACATTGTTTGTATACACCACAATATGCAAAAAATACATTTCTATAATGAAGCACGGATGCGGCTTGAAAACAACGTTCTAATGCACTTCAAACGGCGAGCGGGAATCGCTCGTAACTTCAAGCGGAGGCGTGCATTAATTCTTAACTCTGACATGCTCATGGTCATCAGACCAAATTTCTATCAGGCTCCGCACCTCCTCACTACTCCAAGTTTGTCCACGGGCTGCCATGCTAAAGTGCAAACTGTCAACAAACACTTCCTCATCCCATAATTTGTCCGGTAGAATTTTGTCAGCACCATCCTTTCTTTGAGGAGCTCTACGTTTGGTCTAAGCTTCTGTTTCCTCCTTCATTACACGCAGATGTTCCCTGATGCTTCGTTATATTTCTACTGCATCAACTGCATTTCGTTGCCTTGTACCTTACATGTGCAATGAAATAAAGTCGAATAAATTGTTAAAAATGTTAAATGACTTACTTTTGGTGTTTTCCAAAAATTATCATCATCTCAATCTTCTCATTATCACGAGTCAAAGAAAATGGTCTATGAGAAAAGTTTAGGACTGCACAGCACAAAAATACCATTATAAAATAATATTACATCATAAAATAATAGGTAAATGAGACTAAACACTAAATTATTTTATCTTTATTATGAACACACTGGTTTGTAGTGCAAACAATTTTATCGTTTAATGCACTTAGTTATTCTCCTTGTTATTTAAACTCATAACTTATAACTTCTTTGCCACAAGTGAAGACACTGTCAATGGTCTTGTAGAAAACACTTTCTTCCAGAAACCCACAACCCTTGTGTTTAAACTTTATTATATATCTGCTACTTTTTACAAACTATACAAAGTCAACATACAAAAAAGCAATAACAAGAGCACACAATACAAGGCAGTGAATGATGGATTGAGTCTTGTGACAGTAGTTGGTGTGAATCTCAAATACTGATAGAACTGGAAACCTCAAAAATAACATGCAACCTCTCTGCCACAATGGTCTTGTAGAAACTGCTTTTCCCAAAAACTCATATTTTCCTCTCTCTCTTAATTACATTTATGGTGACACTGTTTCATTGAGCATTTAATTTTATATTTATTTCTTTTTACAAAATTTTATACAAATTCAAAAGAAATGTGAATAACAGTGGCTTAAAATATTGAACACATTTCTGAATTACTGCTCAGTGAAAAAGGCAGTTTAATGACAGAGTACACATGGTAAGGCTGGAAGAACCTTACTTTGATCTTGTGAGAGACAGACAAGAAATAGTGTATTAACATTAAGGTCATCAGTCACTTGTGAGTGAAGGCATGGGGAAGTGAATGTTAGTCGTGAATTCAAGAAAGCGCCCCATTCATGTTTGGCTTACGACGATTTTCTTTACAAAAGTAGACTGTAATAAAGCATTGATAGCTTAAGGATCTCTCCCATTCCCCAATGGGGCATAAAAATGTGCAAATTCCAGATGTTTGTTCATGTCTTCATGTGAGGACTATATAACTGGTTCTAGGTAATGGTGACTATGTTGGTCTACTCAAATAGTAGCAGTCGGTAACCTCTGACTGTTGAAAATGTTGCTCTAATTAGGTATATAAAGATTGAGTTAGATTGTTTAAACTACTACTTAGAAGGAAGCAAACAAAAGAAAAAAAAAAAAAAAAAAACATAGCTTGTGCAAAATACAGTAGGTATCAAATCAAACACCAATAATGTATTAATGCTTAAACCTAATTCTGGTATATAAATTAGAGTAAGAGATAATATAATTAAATAACTTAAAAGTGCAAAGGATAGACAGAACGAGCACAAAAAAATGGGGGTATTAAACATTAAATCCAAATGATTGAAAAAATTATACAAAATACAAAGAAACATGATATAACAGTGATAAACTGACCAACAATAAACAAAACATTTTGGCTCCTAAATTCGTATCGGGGGAGAGTGTTTTTGTTTTAGCTGTAGCGTCATTTTGGCAAATCGGAGCTGTACGCAAATGTTGTAGGCTCTGCACTGCGCAGATGAATTTTTCACTTTCAAACCAAAGTGTAAATACACATAAGTGCATACTCCATCTAGGTTCAGTTCAGATTTGCCAAAATGGCCCTACGCTGATTTGGAGAGACACAGAGTAGAGGAATTGTTGAATAAAGTCATTGTTTTTGTTCTTTGTGTACAAAAAGTATTCTTGTCACTTCATAACATTACGGCTGAACCACTGATGGACTATTCTGACGATGCTTTTCATACTTTACTCGACCTTGACAATGTTATTTACTTACAGTCTATGGGACACTCTCAAGCCTACCTGTTTTTATCCAAAATATCTTTCCAAAATTCCAAAACACAACAAAATTGTGTTCCAAAGACGAACAAAGCTTTTACGGTTTGGAATGACATAGGGGTAAGTGAATAATGACAATTTCAATTTTGGGATGGAATATCCCTTTATGAAATTGTATTTCCTTGCAACATTTATAAGTGGGATGTTGAGTAATATTAGCCCAGTATTGTATTGTCAGTTGCAGTCTTTAATTATTAACCATTTTATTCTGAAATTTTTACATAATTAAAAAAATGCCTTCAGAGTTGTGAATGGTATCTTTAAATAAAAGAAATCATCCATACTTCCATTCGATTACCCAAATCTTGTCACACGTCAGATTGGGTTCACATTGGCAGCAGTTTGCCTGATTCAACATGTTGAAATGGCATTGGGGAGAGTCGGAAATCTGATTGGATGCCTAGTTTCGTGAATGAATCAGTATGCATCACATCCTGAAATGTATGCACATATTTAAGTTGGACCCATTACTGTCACATGCTCGCTTTAAATATGAAAACAAAAAAATGGCTCAACTCTCTCCACTCTCCCTTACGCTTGTGTACACTGTGTGAACTGTTGCACTATTGTCCTGCAAGAAAACAGAATCACAATTAAAAATAAAACGGCTGAGGGTTTACAGAAAAGTCGCAGTTGTCTTACTGTTCTCTTTACCCAGATATGCACAAAATGTTTTATCAACATAAATCACCTCTTCTTCCCGAGTCATAAATGTTTTAAAAAAAAAATAATAATAATAACAGAAAACAGAAAATGGTTACAAATCACAATTTTAAAGTTAACAAAATATGCTCAAGCATATGTATTTTTGTATTGACTTGCCTTATGTTTCTGTGGTACCTCAAACCTACAACTGCAGCAATGAAAGCAAGCAGCCCTGCTATAATTGTCATATTGGCTATCGGCATCATGTGTTTCAAACGCTCATCCAGTTCTGTAATACACAAAAAAAAACAAAAACAAAAAAGTTATTACTGTTTTACAGCTTAAAGTCTTACATAAATCATGATGATGGAAGATGTCACCTAACATGTTAAATTTCACTTCTTTAGAGACACATGATCAATTCTTTACATTTTAAAGAACGTTTGGATAAAGCAAACTGAATATATATATGAAAATAGAAAAATATTTCATCCATTTTCCAGGATGGGTTATAAAAATGTAAACCCATAAACATGTATGTCTTCTAAAAGTTTTTTTTTTCTAAATTTAGGAATAAAGTAGCATATACTGTAGGATCAAAGTTATCCAAATAGGATCCAAGTAGAATTGATGCCACAAAACAAAACAATTTCATATGGGCTGTATTGATTCTTAAAATATAGAACTAATAATAATAATACTAATAATAAAAAATAATGATAAAGGCAAGTTTATAAAAGATAATAAAATGTCTTTAGTACGATATGATAACAGGCCTGACTCATTTACAATTAGAGGATAAAAGACTATTTAATACCTGCACATGTGTGACAGAGTTGAGTGATGTTGATGTTGTGTTGAGTCTGGTTTGTGATGGGATTGTTGATCACACAGCTGTAGGTGTTGTTCTCCTGATATTCCACCTCCAGAGGTAGAGAGAGACTGATGCTGAGATCAGACACACTGATGCTGGACAATAAACTGTTTCCTTTGTACCAGGAGAGAGTCACAGCACTCACATTCACAACTGAACACACCAGTGAACAATTGGATGTGGATGATCCTGAAGAACATTGTGAAGAGTCTCTGGTGATGACTGGAGCAGGCAGACGTGCTGGACAGAGATATGAACATTAAATGATGCAGATTGTAACCATAATACAATAAGTGTAATAGTTTTATTTACACTAGAATGTATCACTACATAGGAATCACTTTTTATGCAAAGTGCTATTTGTTTTATATGGATGCAATGTGTAAAAAAGCATAAAACTGTGTAAATAACATCTAACTTCATTTGCACTTATAGCATCTCGACATAAACTAAAAGTAATGTAGAGTTAGGACAACAAGATGCCAAGACATGAATATGATGCGGGTATGCATCGTCAACTTACCATAAATAGAAATATTAAACAACTTCTCTTCTGTCCCTCTGCTGCTGATGATCTGTAGTTTATAAAGTCCAGAGTGTTCAGATCTGATGTTTCTGATTGTCAGAGATCCAGTCTGACTGTCCATCTGGAGTCTTTTCTCAAATATTGTATTAGTGGCATCTATATAAATGTTCTGTCTGTGGATATCAGCAATACGAGTGTTTTGAGGTCCAAACATCCACAGAATCTGATCATCTCTCTGTACTTCAGTAACATCAGTGTTTAGAGAGACAGAATCTCCCTCCAGCGCTGACACTGACTTCACTTCATCTGTATCACCAATAACACCTGAAACATATTTAGAAAATATGTGTCTCGGCTATATAACAGGAATAATTCTTTATCAACATTATGAACTGAATCAAGAACAGGCAGTCGTTTCCATTAGCCAATCTGTCCACCTCATTTTGCAACACAGAAGAAGCATTTGCTATTTTCTGTTAATGTGTGTGAACTGTGATTCAATAGCCACTAAGTGTAAATAACTATATTTAAAAAAGGTGTTCGTGATTACGATAACAAATTAAAATAATATGATAACAAATAGCAGTATCAAACTGCATAATGGACAGTTTTTGTACAGCTGAAATAACTGGAAGCAAAAGACACTGGAAACCATAACACATTCAATTTCCAAATGGCCACACCGCGTTTATGATAAAAATAAGGTGCAAACACCTTGGCAAGCAAATTAGTAAATAGTGAAGGGAACAATCTGGTACCAGTCTTAAAGATGGAGGTAAGAATATGACTGGAAGTCAGAATTTATCACAACCATTATTAAGCTGAAAGTGAAATCTAACTAAGCACACATAAGATTTTCCTGGCATCTTTAAAAAGTCATTTGAATACACTCCATAAACATCTTAAAAAACATTGGCTAAATGTCTATTTAAATATTTCTCAATAGAGAACTGGTCAATCAACTGAATTAAATTGAAGACAACTCCCCCACACAATAATTATATCAATAATTACAATTAATTAAAATAATATGAAGTATATTATTGAACAAATTTATGTCTCAGTTAACTACCTAGCACTATGTCAGCATACATGAATAAGGCATCTTCTGAATTCATTTGTTACCCTAAAATTAACAGACATCTATCAAATACAATCACACACATTGCGAAGGATTTCTGCACTGATTCAAATCACCAATTTGTTTGAGGAAGCATGCGTGTAGGCCTATATGAATTTGTCAATTCCGCTCCCCACTCATCTATTTCATCCCACTCTGGTGAAATCGCTCCACGCTCGATCAAATTCTAAATTCCTCTGAATGCCCAACAACTGCCGTTTTGAACCGACGCACGCCTGGGACACACTGCGAGCGTGGCAGACGTGGAGCGGGTTTGTTGAGTGTTCCGCTTCACTCTTCCCCGGGGCCGCGGCTGCTGTGGTTAAACCTCGCCTGATACCTGTTATGCGCGGCCGCAGGTGTACAGGCGAGAAGACGAAAATCAACACGCGGCAAACCCACTCCGCGACGCAGCCTGTATCCTATCAAGAACTCACAGCAACAACAAAACAGAACATATTTCAAACAAACAAGTTTTGAAGACAAGTCTGGGGCTTCAAAAAACTAAAAAGCTAAACATCCATGTGTTGAACATAAATTACCGATGCGACCTCGAACTAGCCAACCATAGACTTATAAGATTTGGGGGCTATGTAGACGATATGGTACGGCTCCAGCCTTATACATGTAGTTCATAGAGCTTCTGCTAAAAGAACACAATTAAGAACAAGCTAAACAAAACAAAACAAAAAAGGCTAGTGCTATTTACCTTTCTTGAGCAACAGACAAAAGCAAAGGAAAACAGCTTTGTCCGTCATAGTCCTTACATGAACAACGTTCTGGTCTCGATGATCACACCGTAACAATGAATCACTAGCGGCTCACTGAATTGCATTATTCTTTATGAGTTTGATTGACAGTCGTTTTAGCCAATTGTTATCCAGACTGGGTCGTTCTGCAAGAAAATACTTTTAGTTCCACGCGCGAGCAGGTTCATTCTGTGAAGCCGGGAAACACTACTGTCAGGTCGGTTATGAATGTCATTTGAGCTCAATTAGTGTTTTCAGTCTCGAGCCTAAAGTCTGGTGCACGGTGTTTAAAGACATTAAGACCAGCCAGGGGCGGTGCCAGGAATTTTGGGCCCCATGACAAAAAAAATCTAATTGGGCCCCCTCTGCACAGCTGTTGTCACCACATCCTTACATTCCTAATTGAACTGACAGCCTAATCCAGGTTATAATCCTGGCCCAATCCTAAAACATGTCTGTGAAACCAGCCCCTGTCATAATCATGACATCACATCACAATAAAACCGAACTTTACAATAGAACAAATATCTTGATAGGGGAGAGTGGAGTAAGATGAGCCTTTTTTTTTTTACTTACGTGGCTCTCAAGATAAGGTAAGTAAGCCAAAAGTAATTTTAGGATGTTTTCTATCATTTTAAACTTTCAGACAATGCAATAAAAAAAAATAAATAAATAAATAAATAAATAATAAAAAAAAAAATATATATATATATATATATATATATATATATATATATATATAGGAAAAAAGGAGAAAAAAAAAAGGAAAAAAAAATACATAGCTTGTGCAAAACACAGTAGGTATCAAATCAAAAGACAATAATGTATTAATGGTTAAACCTAATTCTGGTATATAAGTTAGGAGTAAGAGATAATATAATTAAATAACTTAAAAGTGCAAAGGATAGGCAGAACGAGCACTAGGTGAGAGCACTAAATGAGGCAGGTGTGAATGTCCAAACTCAGTCCTGGCAGGCCATGTCCTTCTGAGTTTAACTCCAGCTTACCTCAACACCTGTCTGGACATTTCTAGCATGCATAGCAAGACATTGATTAGGTGGTTCAGATGTGTTTTATTGGGGTGGGAAACTACAGGAGGGTGGCCCTCCGGGAACAAGTTACCTGGTGTAAACTGTCCATCTAACTGAATCTGATTCAAATCCATGTCTGTAATTTACCTCGACTGCTTTTTTTTTTTTTTTTTTTTTTTACGTTGTGAAATAGGTTGTGATCATGTTTTTTCCCACATATTTTATAGGACAAATGGCTGTTTTTTTTTTTTTTGCAACATTGTAGAAATGTTTTTATAACGTTTTTATCACATTCGTAGGCTATGTCTCCTTCCGTACTTACCATGTCCAAACTGGTACTTTACATGCTGCCATCAAAATATTTACTTTACAATGTTAAATCTGAATATTCATCTTATTACCAGCACTTTTTAACATTTCATCTTGTAGCGTTGCTGACCTCTGGTTGTTGTACATATTATAAACCTACATTAACATATTTAGGCCTACTAATTTATACTACACACAAATTTTGTCACAAATCGTATTTATTCCCAAAATATAAAAAGTTATATGATGTGGGTAGATAACAAAAAATAAATAAAAATAATAATAATTATAGTTCAGTTTATATATAAAATTATTTGAATCAGAGTTAATTAATTGTGATTTAGTTTAGTTGCAAAGAGTTTGATGATACAGGAATAGAAAACATAACACTTTTATGATCAGAAAACCCATTGTCTACTAGATCATAAAGAGAAATTCCATATGTTAACTCAAGATCAAGAGTATGAACACCCTCAAGGGTAGGGACATTTACATGATTTAGATCAAAGGTATTTATCAATATGGGGCTAGGCAAAAAATCGAAAGCAACTTTCATTCGCATCTCGTCAGTAAAGCTCCTGTGATAAGTAGGTAACCTCTTGCACTGATTTCTAGTTGTGTCTTCCCTTTGGAAGGCCAAACAAAGTAGTCTTGCTTTCACAATGAAACAAACTCGTCCACAGAGAGGGTTCGGACGAGTCTTGACTTTTATAAAGAATATCTCTTTGGATTTGAGACTTCAGGGTGCTTTCACATCTCTAGTTCAATTTATCTGGTCCGAACCAAGGGCAAACAATTATACATTGTAGCATTTTTCAGCTTTTTTGGTTCCTTTTCACACAACACTGATTGCTTTGGTCCGTACCAGTTGAAACGAACCAAAATGCAGTCACATGACAACATCTACATCACTCATTGGCCATGACGTATTTCCTAAATTGCTTTTCGATTGGTCAGAATTTACTCGTGGGAAAATTCCAACATAAGAGGAAAAACCAGAAAACAACACGGAGACAACAACCACACGTCAACACGACTGCGCGTGCTGGTTTTGTCCCTGGCCATAATCTATTACATTGTTTGTATACACCACAATATGCAAAAAATACATTTTTATAATGAAGCGCGGATGCAGCTTGAAAACAACGTTCTAATGCACTTCAAACAGCGAGCGGGAATCGCTCGTAACTTCAAGTGGAGGTGTGCATTAATTCTTCTTAACTCTGACATGCTCATGGTCATCAGACCAAATTTTTATGAGGCTCCGCACCTCCTCACTACTCCAAGTTTGTCCACGAGCTGCCATGCTAAAGTGCAAACTGTCAACAAACACTTCCTCATCCCATAATGCACAGCGCAGCTAACTACGGCAGCTGGTTTAGTCCAAAAATGATCAGTACTTTTTGCAGTTGGATCTGTCCGAGGTCGGATCACATTCTCACCACAAACGAACCGCTCCAGAGTTTGTTTGAAAACGTACCGAGACCACCTCTTCAAGCAGGTCTCGGTACGCTTGTTTAGTCCACCTTTAGTGCGCACCCGAGTGCGATTGCTGCTTTCACACCTGCCCAATCGAACCGCACCAAAGGGGGAAATGAACTCTGGTACGATTCAACCGAACTAAATGAGGCAGATGTGAAAGTGCCCTTAGTCTTTGCAACTTTAGAGATGTTATCTGTTCACTAACAGCTTGTAACACTCCAAAGGGAAAGGAAAATTTGAAGTCACATCACATGACCCCTTTAAGGGTAAATAAAGTACAAGGGTGTAGCCCAGGTACCACACCTGTGACAACTTTTGAAAAACTTTCCCTCAGAGTGAATAAATCGGGAACATGTTCAAGCCCTCCAAATATTTTTGGAAAAGCTGTTGCAATTATTAGTAAATAGTAATGATTTGTGAATCTCTCTATACATCTCTACTTTGCTAGAGCACCCTCACTCACTTTTAAAAACACATTCAGTGATTTGTTTCTGGAATTGTGTCTGAGCCAGATCAAAACAATCTCATATTTATCATCGAGTGCATCACACCCACACAACATGCCAAACGGAAGTAGTGACAGCTGAAAAAAGGACAAAGCAAAAGCAAACTAAATATTAATGGTGGTTTAGTTGTTAACAATCGGATTGCTATTCCAGGCCTTTGTTGTTTTCACAGTTCTAAATGTGCATATTCACATTGATAATCAAGGTTTCTTAAATCCTAAACAAAGTCAGCCATGAATACTGTATAAAGAGAGCTAAGAAAACTCTACAAAGTGTCTGATGGAAACTTTGTCTGTTGTTTCACTTGTGGTCAGAAGGTGGATGAGAACCTCTAACCACAATAATGGCACATATATCCTTCAGCAACTATTCCGACCCCAATAAACAGGTGCAAAACATCATGCTAATACAACATGCTAAAATTAAAACATAATATTATATAGCATTATGTATTGTTGAAACATTTTTTTCCCTTTCACATACAGCAATTCTATTTTATCTTAATATTTTGGTGCACTGAGTTTTTCTTCTACTCTGACGAGTCTTTCAGTACTTGCCACTGAAAGACAGCCCCACAGCATGAGGCTTCTACCGGCACACATTACTTTTGAAAGTAAACAAGTACAATAGGATTTCAGCCCTATGCTGAAACTAACCAACTAACTAGAGTCTGTTGTCAATTTGTCAGATGCACTTGTACCTCAACGTTTGTCATTTCTGATATTACTTTATCCACTGTAACTATGGTTAATAGAACTATGGTTAATATACAGTTAATAGATCCTTTTACATTGTTCGCTGGGTTAACAGGATATTTTAATTTGCTCAAATATAATGTCTATGTATTGACTTATGGCCTTCTTTATTAAGCCCCATACTTCGGATTATGGTCACTTCCTTTATATTAGAAACACCCTCACTGCAGTGTTGATTCTTTTTTCTTTCTTTTTATCTGCCAGGGTGGCATAATATTACACAAAATATGTTATAAATGTACATTAAAAAAAATAAATAAATAAATAAATTAGGTTAAGGGTGGAGACTCACTCATGAACTCACTTTTCAACATCTATACTGGCAGAACAGGGTGGCCTAGAGAGGGAATCCTCATTGCGCAACATTAACAGTGCACTTGTGCTGTACTTTCTGGAACCATTACATACAATCTGAAAAGTCCCTGTCTGCATACTCAGAATTCATGCTCTGTATTTAACCCATCCAAAGTGCACACACACAAACCGTGAACACACACCCAGAGCAGTGGGCAGCCATTTATGCTGCGGCGCCCGGGGAGCAGTTAGGGTCTCTGTGCCTTGCTCAAAGTCATGGTATTGCCGGCCCGAGACTCAAACCCACAACCCTAGAGTTAGGAGTAAAACTCTCTAACCACTAGGCCACGACTTCCCCATGTTCAAGTGTCTTGGAGACATTGCCACAGTTCTGGATTTTTCAGAGTCTGAATTCTTCTATTCAGATTCAATTCCTTTACATTGCCATCCTTCAACTTAGAAATCCATCACAGTTTGAAGGATGAATTAGTTCTGTAATTGTGCTGCAAACAGTTAAGGAAAATGAAGGAAATCTTATCCGAACAGCAACTTTAAGAACACTAATTCAGCATGTTTACATCAATTTTGCAAACTTCCTGGTTATTCTGTCATGTTTTCCAGCTCGTTTGCCTATTCCCAACATCACCAGAGACTCTTCACAATGTTCATCATCATCGTATTGTTCACTGTTGTGTTCAGTTGTGAATGTGAGTGCTGTGTCTCTCTCCTGGTACAAAGGAAACGGTTTATTGTCCAGCATCAGTGTGTCTGATCTCAGCATCAGTCTCTCTCTACCTCTGGAGGTGGAATATCAGGAGAACAACATCTACAGCTGTGTGATCAACAATCCCATCACAAACCAGACCACACATCTCAACATCACTCAACTCTGCCAGCCATGCGCAGGTATTAAATGTTCTGTTATTCTTTAACTGACACTTGTTCTGTTTTGTGGCATTTAATCCATGTCTATTAACTTAGAGGCAAATTTTCAGTATAGGCTATTTTATTCCTAAATTTTGACTTTTAACAATGATACACTTTCAAAGTTTACATCCAAATATGTGCAGGTACTTCAGCAGTGATGTTATTGTTAATCAGCTGAGCTAATCTGCAGTTACAAAAGTCTGAGAAAAAAAAAATAAAAATCTTACATTTTCTTTAAAATGGAAAGCTTTGTCTCACTTTTTTTCTACCCTCAGACACTACTCGTTGTGGTTCTGCTGAAGCTGTGATCCGATTGGTCGTCTCTGTTGTGGTGGGCGTGGCTACTGTTGCTGTATTAGTTGATCACTTCAGATCTGTTAGTGATACATCACCATTGGTCCCTTAACCTGTTAAATGTCACCCCGTCCCGTATACGGGACACCTACGTTGACTATACTATATTACAATCAAACTTAATCTAATCTTGACAAACTATATATCGTTGAAAAGGTCTAAGACTCCCAAATATATATTATACCAATATTTTTTGTTAACAATTATGTAGGAAAAGTAATAGATCAATTTATGACAAGAGTGCACCCTCAGAAATCTACATTACAAAAGGAGCTTTGACCTTTGTTTAAAAAAAAGACTTCCTCGTTGCCTTTTTCTCTATCACATTTTAGAAATCATCAGAAGTTATATATCACTTGAAAACATAAAATTTCAAAATTCATCCTTTAAAACCCATTTTAAAATCAGACATTGCATTACCATGTAAATGGTACATCAAAATCATGTTACAAAATGTTTTCCGTCATGAAATGTAAAAATTTAGGTTTGTATCATGCACATTCAAGTCTATCTTCAAAAACGTGAGTGACAGTTAACAGGTTAAATGGCTGTTTTTGTTGTTGTTTTTTATATTCCTCTTCTTCAGAATGAGAATGAAGATCGGTGGACATGTACTACTCAGCCTAAGCTTTATTTGCCATTCATTCACTGACTGTCTGATGTACATGCACACAAAAATAACAAGTAGCCTACTGAATAATGAGTTCCATTCAGATCAGATTTCTTTTGTGGGTAAAGCCCTTTGTTTGTAAATAAGAAAAAGCTGTTTACAGGGTACAAGGGGGCAAATTGAAATCCACAAGCAGAACTGTATTAATATTTATTGCTATGTGTTCTGAGATATGTCTGTAAAACAGAAACCATTAACTAAGGCTATTAGCTATTAACAAAGGCCAATCTTCTGTACTGCACGGAGACTGCCTCACTAGTATATTAACCACACCATGTCTGTGAATTTATTGATATATATTTATGTATTAATATATATTTAACCCATGTGCATCAAGTAAAAAAGTTACACTTAGGTCAGTGGACAAAAATCTCCATGTAAACAATTGTCATAAAAATGTGAAGCTTGGGAGCACAGAGTTAAGTTTGGTCTCATTTTAAAGAAAAAAAAAAAAAAAAAAAAAAGTTTAAAGGTGAAAAAATGTTACATTTATGAAAATGATTTATGAATGATATTTTATATAAAATATTAATTATATGACACATGTTGAACTCTAAACCTGCTAGAAGATCAAAGCCATAAATCTAAACAAGTTGTGTTCCAAATTTGAGGTTGATATAAAAAAAAAATTGCTTTCAGTGAGATTTTTGCAGCTTTCTCTCTCAAATATTACAAGCACACTCACCCACACACACACAAACAAACACAATTATTACGTCACACATACAAACCACATCATGACATCCATACCAACACACCCACACAATTATAGCTGCAATATTTATCGAATTGGCTCTATAATATGCAGAAGCAGGAAACAGGAATAAAGTGAGCATTTGCTTTATAGGCCAGACCTGAACAAATTGCTCCATCAAGGATATATTAAATATAATGATAATTTTGAAGCCCTGCCAAAAGAATGAAAGCCTATTAACAAAAATTGCATAATTTTACACTGAAATGGCACTGCGATTAAAAATAGCCATTTTAATGGGATTCAGTGGGGACATTTTTGTCCTTATGGTCCTGAAAGGAACAATTTTGTGTACCTAGTGCAAAACAGATTAATAAAAAGGAACAAATGGTATAGTAAATAATATAAGAATAGTAAAATTCCAATAGAAAAAACACACCTGTGCCAAAATGTATGCAGTTGGCAATAACACAGGCAAAATGACTAACACTGAAAAGGACAAAAATGTCCAAAAGTAATCACCAAAAACTAGGATAATTTGAAAGCCTAAAATGTTAATATAAATTTTTTGAATTTGCAAACAGACTTTGTGTTACCATAAAAACTGAACTTTAAATCCTATTAAGTGGTTGCAATTTGCACTTTTTAAACCAAATCACATAAATCAAATCCTTGACAAAACATAATTGAAATAAAAATAATAATAATAATAATAATTCTAACATTTCAGGTTTATGTTTGACTGCTGATATAAGTGATACTTTGAATACACACGTTTTAATTGTGAGTAGAGAATGCACCAAACATGTTTTAATGGATTGCGTGTAGCATCTGTTTGTCAACTTAGAACTACTTTAGAGTATGATCTACTTTGTGAAATATAATTTCTTATTATAAATAAAAATAAAATTAATTAATTAATTAAACTTCACCTCACCAATAAACTCCCAAATTAGCATTCATGAATTACATTTATTATGCCCCCAAAAATGGCAGCTAACAAGTTATAACCAGAAATAAATATAAAGCCTATATTTTGTATTTATCCTCACTCTGAACATCTTTACTTTGGACCAAGTAAGCCTTGTTTCACATCTAGTCTAAGCATGACAACCATGACAAATAAACAGTATATCTGCATCATGTGTGTGACAATTAATTATTGTTTGTTCTCATTTATGTCATCGTTTATACGGGATCGGTATTTATAGGTAAAAACTACACATTTTATATTAAAATATAAGAAATAGCCTAAATAGGATATTCCTTGTCATATACATCTGACAATAATATAGTTTATTAACTTCTGTATAACAAAGCAATGTACTGTAATTTGCTTTTGTTTGTAAAGGGTGAGAGACCAGGTGTCAGATTATTACTGATTATTACAGACCCCTCCCCCCTCCCCACAGTATTGCTAGGTTTAGGCCTGGGGTGCCAAAACTTGGTCCTGGAGGGCCAATCCCAGTTAGACACACCTGAACCAGAGATTCTTACTAGGCATACCAGAAATTTCCCGGCACGTGTGTTGAGGCAAGTTGGAGCTAAACTTTGCAGGACATCAGTCCTCCAGTAGCTGCTGAGTTTGGCCCCCCTGGGTTAGGGTTAAGTATTGGGGAGGAGTTAGGATTAGGCAATCGGGTAGCAAATTCAATGAGAGTAATAATTTTGCAGGGGTCAAAAATGGTAAAAAAAATGCCTCTTCAAATACGCATCCACATAATACCGAAAGACACACCCATGAATTATGATTGCTCAAGGCAAAAGGTTTGGAACTTCAAACACAACCGTATGAAAATTAACCATAGTTCTATTGGAGTACAAGTGTACCAATGGTCTTTTGGCATATTGATTAGCATTTGTATAACCAAAGTTTTCCAAATATTTTCTACAAATATGATGGTTAAGCTGTGGTAATTGTAGCCAAATCATGGTTAATTTGTGGTTAACATGGTTTAGCTACAGTAACCATGTTTTTTTTTTTTTTGTGTATTGTGTTATTTTAGATACAATGTCTGTTTTGCTCAATTTTGCCAACCAAAATATAAAGACAAATCAGAATTGTTCATCCCTGAGCAATCTACAGCAGTATTTCATTTCTTAATCCACATTTTGAACAAATTGGATGAACCATTTGGCGCGTTGAACCATTGGCCATAGTTGGCTTTGAAGTGGCACTTCACATCAATGTACCGCGAGAGCGAGAGTATGCAATACATTTTATCAAACTAAATATTTCTTGCTGAACCTACTTTTTGTAATCTGTTTGATGTTTGCACAACAATAACTTACTAACTTAACTAATTTCAGAGTAATTTCTCCAAATTTGATGTGCGATTAATTTGATTAATTAATCACCACATCATGTAATTAACTAGATAAAAATCATTTAATCGCTTATCAGTCCTAATAATTACATATCACTCACTGAACGTATGTCAAATCTGTTTTTGTAAATATGGAATGATTGCAGTTTCATGAATGATGGTAAAACAATCAAACAAACAAAATCCTAACAGATTTATCACTATCCAGCAAGCACTGCAATTTTAGACCAATCAGTGCACAATATTATTCAATTATTTAACTTTTCATCAACATCTTAGTTAAATCAAAACATGCATACAGCTAGAGCCAAACAATATATATCTATATATCAGTCACCAGCAATGAGTACTGCACTGCACTATTTACTTAAAAAGAGTTAATGATGTAGTAAAAAAAAATAATAATAATCTTACCTTTTACAAACAATAAGCATTGACACAAAACAATTTTCCTGGCAAGCATACTGGTGACAGCGTGCTTAGACGCTCGTGCTCCCAATGATCTATCTGTGCTAAAGTCTGTTTCCAGGACATTCGGGTGTGGCTACTATGGGTAATAACTTCCTTCTCATTGCTTGCTTCAGATTGTGTGGTTTCAACAATCTTCTAAAATAATACAAATCACACTGCGACATGGATCTATTAATCTTAAATATGACATGTATGTAGACTGTGCAATGTAAACAAACAAGTCGTGACAGCAACCATCTTTAACCTTATTCACAGTATGAAGTAGGACCACCATTTTAGGAGCCACGACCAAAGAAATCGGCACGAATGTTAATTGTTTTCATCTGGGAAAGCCAAAATAGTCGAGTGTATACTGGGCATAAAAAACAATGCACTGCCACACCAGAATTATCCTTGTATAAAATATAATACTAACATGAGATTGCGATCAGTTAACCAATATTGTTCTTCTACAGTACCATACTGTACATTTGTTAATAACCAAAGGTAAAGAAGTGGTGCTCACTGCATAGTCAAGTCATGTCCAGCTCAGTTCTCTGGACATCATGGGTGGAGCTTGACCTAGTACAACTCCACTTCTATGGACATAAAAGGTGATAAGGTTAAGGCAGGTAAGCAACTGGTGACCCACAGGCCACATAAGGCTATGTCTTTGAGATCCCACTGTAACATATTTTATTTTTATGGGACACACCCTTGCCATGATTTCTATATTGCCTAAAATATCCAAGTTTTGGCTATTTGCTTGTGAAGATCGATTGTTGTACAGGTGCATCTCAATTAATTAGAATGTTGTGTAAAAGTCCATTTATTTCAGTAATTCAACTCAAATTGTGAAACTTATGTATTAAATAAATTCAGTGCATACTCTTTTGTGTTTTTTTTTTCTGGAAGCTGTCAATCTTTATTAGCGGCAGTGACATCATGGTTAGGTTTGTTTAGTGACATTCCTACTTTGTATAGTTTTTATGTTTGCCTTTATTATTGTTATTTCCGGCATTGTGCTGACTTTTTTGCCGTAGGGGAAAACGGGACAGGTAGGATGTCACATGACATAGATTTTGCAACACCTAGTGACATTAGGCAAGTTATGGCGTGCAAACGCTGAAGACTTGTTTTCCTTATTTTTTCCCTTTTATTAGTAGAGTATAGAGGTTGAATTTGAGTTAGACTGGTTTTGTTTTGTTCTTTTCTTTTCTTTGGTGCCACTCATGTCCTTCCCCCCGATTTATATCCGTTTTCTTTCTTATTATTTAGTTCATGTAAAATTGTATAATTTACCTTTTTGTTGTTTGTTATTTGATACACTTGCTGTACTATTGTTGTCATGTAATAAACTACGTTTATTGGCAGGTTTGTGTTGCGTTTGTCTTTTGCTACTCTCACCGGTATGTACAATGATCACAATCTCAGTGATGCCTCTCCTAATCCTGGATCCAAATTAGAAAGTTGTAACAGTTGGCATTTTGGAAATTATGTTAATTTACTGTACATGTACTCAATACTTGGCAGGGTCTCCTTTTGCTTTAATTACTGACTCAATTCGGTGTGGCATAGAGGTGATCAGTTTGTGGCACTGCTGAAGTGGTCTGGAAACCCAGGTCTCTTTGACAGTGACCTTCAGCTCATCTGCTTTGTTTGATCTCTTGTTTCTCATCTTCCTCTTGACAATAGCCCATAGCTTCAGGTCTGGTGAGTTTAATGGCCATTCAAGCACACCAACACCATGGTCATTAACCAACTTTTGGTGATTTTGGCAGTGTGGGCAGGTGCCAGGTCTTTCTGGAAAATGAAGTCAGCATCTTCAAAAAGCTGGTCAGCAGAAGGAAGCATGAAGTACTCCAAAATTTATTTTGTTTTCAAAAAACACAATGGACCAACACCAGCAGATTACACTGCACCCCAAATCATCGCAGACTGTGGAAACTTAACACTGGACTTCAAGCAACTTGGGCTATGAGCTTCTACACAAGTCCATTACTTGTGAAGTTCACTCAAATTCTTGAATTTAATTTGCTTGAACCTCATAAGGCTGCATTTCTCTCGGTTGGTTGTGCATGTTTTTCTTCCACACTTTTCCCTTCCACTCAACTTTCTGTTAACATGCTTGGATACAGCACTCTGTGAACAGCCAGATTCTTTGGCAATGATTGTTTGTGGCTTACCCTCCTTGTGAAGGGTGTCAATTATTGTCTTCTGGACAACTGTTAGATCAGCAGTCTTTCCCATGATTGTGTAGCCTAGTGAACCAAACTGAGAGACCATTTTGAAGGCTCAGGAAACCTTTGCAGGTGTTTTGAGTTGATTAGCTGATTGGAATGTCATCATATTCTAATTTGTTGAGATGTGAGTCAAAATAATCACAATTAAAAGAACCAAAGACTTAAACTACTTCAGTCTGTGTGCACTGAATTTAATACACCAGTTTCAGTGTTTGAGTTGAATTACTGAAAAAAAGTAACTTTTCCACAACAGTCTAATTTATTGAGATGCACCTGTTTTATATTATTTCACGAAAGCTATAGACAGCAGAGCAGATGGCTCCTTGTGCTTTCAAATCGCTTTCGCGGTACTGTGGTGTAATACAACGATCAGTGAACAGCTTCAAGTTGAATGAATGAATGAACAAACACGTGCAAGTATTTGATCATTCTCACCTTCATGCATATCGCACATCACACCACGATTGGTCCGTTACAATACCTTCATTATTGGTCAGACTACTTTGGATGTTTTAGGCAATATAAAAAAATCATATACTTGGATGACCAATTTTAAAACATTTGAAAAGTCACAGAAAGATTCAGTTTATGATGTTAATACCAACTCATGAAATATCATGTTTTTCAGTCAAGATGGTAAACAGTTTATCTTTTAACCAGGTTCAAGTGTACGTATACCCATATGTTTGGTTTGCTTGGAAATGTGTTCTGTAACAAAATAATTTAATTTAAATCACTACTGCTCCCAAAGTATGAAAGACCGGTGAGTCGGAGTTGCACTTGCAAAAAGAAATTAAAAAGATGGTGTAGGTATCTGCAGACTGCAGTGAACAGCATCTTCAAGGTAAGCCGATCATGCACGGCTTCTCGTTACTGTAATGTGTATGGTGCAAACTGTAAAAGGGGTCTGTTAAAAGGGTTTAGAGAATAAGCTGAAAAAGGTGGGTTTGAAACCATATACGACACATGGACTGAGAATTCAGAATTCATTAATGCACTAAAGAGTCAAATGTGCTGTTTAGTAGACAAATTTCAACTTGGCAAAAAAAATCAGATGAGCCCTGAATATGATCTCACCACATTTAATGACACATTAAGCCTTTTCCTATAGAAAACCGTTATAAGAAAGCGCTTAACTTGGCTTAATGTACTAAGACAGTTATATTAACAGACCTAACTCACGAAACATTATACTAATAAAGTATACAATCTATAAAAAATCAGATGAGCCCTGAACAAGAAAATGCTTAAAGTGGCTTAATGTACTAATTTAAAAAAAAAAAAAACTCACTAAACATCATACTAATAAATTATACTATCTACAAAAAAAATCAGATGAGCACCAGTGCAAACATGTACAAAATCTGACAAAATTTAGTAGCACAAGCTATAAAGTAAGCAAAATACGACCACTTAATTGCAGTCTGGAAACCACATCAGCAACATAAAATATTTTCATCAAATGTACATTCTATCTATCCATTATTATCAGCAGCCTGTGACGTACCTGGTTTGTTGAAGCAGTTTCTAACACTCTGTTGATATCCTTTCTACAACTGACTGTTGTAACCTCTGTGAGTATGTTCCCACTGTGGGATACTGAGTTGAGAAGTGGGGGAACCAGATCCTGTTTTGAATTTCAGTTGGCAGCCACACCGGTCTGTCTACATAGGCTTGTTTGGTCTAGCTTATGTTCACAGATGTAGTAAAATTAGTTTTTGTGTGCTGCTGATATCATATCAGAAAAGTTATTATGAAGTATAACCTGGAATTAACTGCTGGCTTATAGGCTCCTTTTATCCTTGATGACCCACACGTACATCATAGACTATCTGAAAATATTAAGATAAGACTTGAACTAATTTAATTTCACATCTTTTTGGACATATCTCTCTCTTATGAGCTCTGTCACTGTTGCTTTTCAAAAGTTTCAGTCACGATGTGTGATTAAACCATCAGCCTAGTAATAATCTGTGGAAATAAACTAGAGTTTATTGAAGACTGAAGGTTATCAGCTTTATCTGTTCTGTGCTATGATGAAGCCCTAACCCAACCAGTCAGACTTATATAGTCATATATATAAAAAAATGTTTACTCCCCTTCTAATAAATGTGTTTAATAAATGATTCCCATTAACTGCTGCCTGGATTCTGTCACTGCGCGGTAGAGACGGCGCCGTGGAAAGAGCAAGGTCTGGGTCCAAATGCAGGGAAGAGACACTTTATTATAAATAGGCCAACAAGGCAAAACAAAACTGGCATAAACACGATCACTGGGAAACCACACACAACTCGAGGAACACTATAGAAATCACAATCCACATTAACAAGTACAATTAATCCAGGCAGGACGAGTGGTGGGAGAGAGGAGAATATATGTAGGTGAACAAATGGGAATCAGCTGTGTGTGTCTAAGTGAGTGAGCGGATGCAAAACAGGTGTACCGAGTGAACCAGGTGTATCGTGAATGATGAATGAGTCCGGGAGATGGGGAAGTGTCGCCCTCTGGTGGTGAGAGGGAGGAACACCGGGTCCGGACTCATGACAGTCATTACTTTTTCTCTTACATTAATTTTGTAGTTGCTTTAATTAATATATTTTTTAAAAGCACCTTTTTCAACAACTTTCTGTTCACAAAGTCACCCCCAGACCCATATGAAAATAATACTAGTAATATAATAATAAATGATTTTACTTACCGTTTTAGCCTACTTGTAACTTCATCAAACATGATCAGATCGTGGTAATTAGGCACCATTATTAAGAGCATATTCTCCTGATTAGAAAGAGCCCAAAACCACAATAATCCATGATTTATAAAGATTTTCCTCAAGAATTTATAACACACATAAAACTGCGCAGGCAGTTAAGCCCCAAAAATGTAAGGTAGCTGTCATGTGGTGATTTCACTCCTAACTTCATAAAACATGCACATACAAACACACACCTGAATACCATGTAAGAATGTATGAGCCATTTATATTCACCTTTTTTAGATAGGTTCATTTAGCTATTACTTATTTTAGCCACTTGGGGGTGGCACGTCACTGAGAGTTTGGTATATTTACAAGTTGTGGCAATTAGTTAGTAATTAGGGGAAAGGTGTGAAACGTGAGGAACACACGGTTCTTACCATAGCCATGAGCACCCACTACACCTACAGCACTTTATTAATTAGCATTGGGTGAAGAACCATTTTATGTCCAATACCTTTTATACCTTTATAATAAATGGGAACACCACCCAAAGAGAGCTAATGCCTGGACTTAGGATCTTTCTGCTATGTGTTGAGAACACCAGGCCATCCATGCCGAGGCTTTTAGGATAGCCTTCACAATAACTTTTAAACATCGAAATCATTTCCTAAACTGAGTCAACAGATGCCAAAAATAAGACATAGAATACCAGCATAGCATAGAATCCTATGAAAACAAGATTGAAATGACTGCTATAAGTGTTGCATAAAAAAAAAAAAAAAAATTGTCATGATTGTGTAAATATATGAATCTATGTGAACAACTCACAAGAAGACTTGCTACCCTAAGTCAAGCCAGCCTCCACCTGTAATTTGCAATTATGGTACGGATCCTCGAAGCGGCCAAAAAGCTGACAAAGGTATTAATTTATTAACAAGATTTATATATATATATATATATATATATATATATATATATATATATATATATATATATATATAAAATAATCCCTTTAATCTTTAAATAAGAGTGGGGTAAAATAGCCCCCACTGTTTTTCCCAAAATAACTACTAGATAAAGTCAAGATTTTTGTTGCAACAAGCTAGACTGACAAGAGTGATGTAGAAGTATTCACCTTAAACCGTGCGCTGCTGATGTAGGCTAGTTTAATTCAAACTTTACAGTTAATTTAACAGAAAGTGATCTCTTTTCAGCAGTGAGAAAAAAAAGGTGTTTTAAATCTTGTTTTGTAGAGTATCACAGCAAAACATCTATAAAATATCATATATTAAACAAAATTGATAGAATTCATTGCACAAAAAGTCGTACTGCTACAACTATGTCTTTATTCCAAATATAGTTTTTTTCTTTCTGCTGAATCCTGCTGATATGAACACCAAAAATAAAAATGTAGATGTATAAAAATAAAACAAAAGTAAACAAACTAAGCATGATACATACTTTACATAATTTATTGTAGGAACAAGAGAATCAAAACAACTTACATATAAACCATGCAAAAATAATTTTGATCACTTATTAATAAAAAAATAAAATAATACTGATTAACAAATGATGATTAAATATGGACTAAAGCCATATAATAAGGCGGCAAAGGGAAGGTGACGGAGCATTAAAACTGTCAGCACTGATCACACGAGTACAGCTTCTCTCCAGTGTGAACTCTCATGAGATCCTTAAAGGGATAGTTCACCCAAAAATCTAAATTAGGTCATTAATAACTCACCCTCATGTTGTTCCAAACCCGTGAGACCTCTGTTCAGACCTCAGGGACACATCTGTTTGTTCCAGATTTTAGGACCCTTTGGTGTTCCAGGGGATCAGCATCCTCCAGTGCTTTGTGCTCAAATCTGAAACAGATTCCTGCTCCTTTACCCAGTGAATTGCTACCAGGATAAAGTCACCACCACCGGACTGCTCACTCGACCACAGAGAACGTAAATATCACTTATCCAAACCTTTTCCAGAGACCTTGGCATTGTTAGATATTACCAGCATATGATTTTTCTAATTTAAATTAGATATTATATAACCGATTGCAGTTTATAGCAAATCTTTCATATATTTGTTTGATGCATATTAGGGTTCTTCCCCTTATTTCTTTCAGAGAAGCAACAGTTATTCTTTCCAGATAACGTAGCTCTGACATTGCAACACTCAACATAATCACTTGCGTTTTATGCATCTTATGCACTTTTATTCCCATTTCATTGATGGTATTCATTTCGCAGTTGGTGATTACTCTTGTCTATATTTTGTTAATGAAATCTGTTTTGTTTCACCTGTGTCTTCCTTCTGTTAATTATACTGAAGAGGTTCTAGAAGTTAGAGTTTCCACCAATAGAGTAACCACACCTTAAAGGTGCTGTAGGGAACTTTTGTAAAAAAAATATTTTTTACATATTTATTAAACCTGTCATTATGTCCTGACAGTAGAATATGAGACAGATAATCTGTGAAAAAAATCAAGCTCCTCTGGCTCCTCCCAGTGGTCCTATTGCCATTTGCAGAAACTCCATCGCTCCCGGTAAGAAACAACCAATCAGAGCTGCGGTCCGTAACTTTGTTTGTGTTCAAAATGTAGAAAAATGTTTAAAATAAGCGAGTACACCATGAATCCATTTTCCAAACCGTGTTTTTAGCTTGTCCTGAATCACTAGGGTGCACCTATAATAAGTGATTATATTCGGACTATTTTAGATTGCTTCGGGGGTACCGCGGCGGAGTAACCCAGTACCTTTGTGATTCTTCATAGACATAAACAGAGAGAAGTAGTTCCGGCTACAATGTTCTTCCGCAAGACGCAAGCAGTTCTGTTTATTAACCGCTAGAGCGTCAAAAGTTCCCTACCGCACCTTTAAGTGACGCATGATCCAAATATCATAACGTCCTTGGTGACGCAAGTACCCATCACTACACCATTTCACCTCGCTAGGTTTGCAACAGGAAAAATCACTACAACATGTATGCTGTTTCTTTCCAGTGAGGATTTGAGTTTCTTTATGTGGGAATTTCTTCCTACACTGATCACGTGTGTGGTTTGCCTTAAAAAATATATAAGGAAAGGACAAAGTGAGCACTAATGCACCACCAGACAACTGAAATACAATATTATGATAAATTTTGATTAATTTGTATAAATCAAATATATGTAACACTTTTGCACAAAATAAAAACTTGAAAATACTTAGATCAGACAATATTTAGTTGATTACTCCTGATTTTCTTCAAGTCTTATTTCATTACAATTTGTTGAAGAAAAGAAAACGTAATATTTATCAATCTTGAGGAATCAGGAATAAATACAAACTTCTCTGTTCTTCACTATATATCTATACATTACTGTATACAGTATATGTATAATGTAAACGTAAATTAACGTCTGCTTGATTAAATGTTTTATTTTTATTTGTTAGAACTGGTTCAACAATCTTTTCACATATCGTGGTACATATGGATTTCATAAAAAAAACATTAAATTAAAACATTACTTTAAAACATTATTTAATTTGTGTGATCTGTGTGGAAACGGGTTGTGTGGAAGCATGCACATTTCCCGGGTAATCACTGGCAGTGTGAAAGTGCAAAATCTAGCGACTCGGGAACAAATGCCGGAACACTTTACCCGTGTATTTGCCAGAATCGCAGTGTGAAAGGGGCTTTAGTAATTGCATCAAGTTATGTTTAGTTATTTAAAGAGAAGAACATCATGACTTTGTATGAAGTAGTATTTGAAATACCTTAAAGGGATAGTCCACCCAAAAATGAAAATTCAATGTTCAATCTTCTTACCCCCACGGCATCCAAGATGTAGGTGACTTTGTTTCTTCAGCAGAACATAAAGAAAGATTTTTAACTCAAACCGTTGTAGTCTGTCAGTCATATAATGGCAGTCAATGGGCGACATGGCTTTGAGAGTCAAAAAAACAAAAACGAACAAAACCAAATTAAACTCTGTGGCTTGTGACAATACATTGAAGTCTAAATACACAAAATGATCGGTCTGTGCAAGAAACTGAACAGTATTTATATATATATATATATATATATATATATATATTTTTTTTTTTTTACTCTGATACACCATAATGTCAAACTGTACACTTTATATTTGAATCCATTTAAAAAGGTTCATCAAGTGTAAATATGCTGTTCAAGTAGTTTTGTGTAAATCAGCGATCAATTAGTTTAGTCCAACAAGTTCTGTTATCGATTGCTGCTGCCTTGTCAACCACTAGGGCCAGAACTCTATATAAATTGTCTGCTGTATAAATTGTAAATTATACTTAAAGGAATAGTTAACACCCCCCCCCCCCCCCCCAAAAAAAAAAACATTATGTTGTTATACTGTAGTTACCTTCATGTTGTTTCTAACCTGTAAGACTTTAGTTCATCTTCAGAACACAGATTAAGATATTTGTAATGAAATCCGAGAACTTTCTGACCCTTCAGTAGGAGCAATGCAATTTACACATTTAAGGTCAATAAACATATAGGAAAGACATCATTAAAGTAATTCATGTGACTCCATTACCTAAATTTTATGAAGTGGAGTACAAAAAAAAAAAAAAAAACATAACTGATCACTTTATTTAAGAAAATATTGACCTGCAGTCCAGTATGGGGAGCCCGATGATGCTTCAAATTGCTTCAAATTGTATCAAACTAAGACCAGAAGATGTTCTGTAAACGTACTTTGGAGAATATTATTTTTCAAATAAAATGGTATATTGTAATTTTGAGCAAAAAAATTAATTAAAAAAGGCACAAGACAATACTATTTTTGCCTATCTGTAGGTGTATTTGTTATCAGTTACAGTAAATAAGTGTTCCTGTAGCTCAATTGGTAGAGCATCGCGTTCTCAAGCGCAAGGTTGGGGGTTTGATTCCCCGGGAACACATGATAGGTAAAAATTGATAGCCTGAATGCACTGTAAGTCGCTTTGGATAAAAGCATCTGCCAAATGCATAATTTTTTTTTTTTTTAAGTGAAAAAGTGTCCAGTAATGGGGAGGAAATGAATAGTGTTCGACTGGTTATGTTCAATGTAAAATGAAATGCTTTTATGAAACTATAGGACAATATTTGGCTGAGATACAGCTATTTGAAAATCTGGAATCTGAGGGTCCAAAAAAATAAAAAATAAATAAATACATCTAAATATTAAGAAAATTGCCTTTAAAGTTCTTAGCATATTATATAATCAAATTAAGTTTTGATATGTTTAACCCTTTCACGCATAGTGGTCACTACAGTGGACAGCTATTAAAAAAGCATTTTCTTGAATTTGCACGGGTTTTTTAGGGCAAAGTTGCACATCAGCCTCTTCATTGGACCCTGGAGCATCATCCTATAAATTGCAACCAAGTGGCAACCTGTTGTGTTTCAATTTTTTCCCCCTCCAAACCAAGATGGCCAAGGGTCAGTCAGACATGCCAAGTTGCTCCGGAATATCCTCCCATTCCTTCTATCCTAGGAGACTCTTGTAGGTAAAAAATATTGCAGCATCAAGCAATATCTAATGAGTCATATCACAGTAAAATTGTCCAAGTTTTGATTGAGAGAAAACTTAATCACGTCCACTGTAGTGGACGTCATGCATCAATTGCTATATTTCAGCTACAATTCATAATTATAATGCGAATATTGTTTTTGAAACTTAAAACTTAAAAACTTAATCTGCAGTGACTATTTTTACTGTAAATAAATGTATTTGTATTATTAGAATGTAATTTTCATTGACATCGAAAAAAAGTCATGTGATTACATAATGCATTACTTTACTTGTTAGATCAAAAAGTAATCTGATTTCGTAATGCACATTACTGTAATGCGTTTCTTTACTCATAACAACAAAAAGTAATCTGATTACGTAATGCATGTTACTTGCAATGCGTTTCCTTACACATAACATCAAAAAGTAGTCTGAATATGTAATGTGCATTATTGTAATGTGTTTCTTTACTCAAAATCAAAAAGTAATCTGATTAGGTAATGCATGTTACTTGTAATGCGTTTCCTTACACATAACATCAAAAAGTAGTCTGAATATGTAATGTGCATTATTGTAATGTGTTTCTTTACTCAACATCAAAAAGTAATCTGATTACGTAATGCATGTTACTTGTAATGTGTTTCTTTACTCTTTACATCAAAAAGTAATCTGATTAGGTAATGCACATTACTTGTAATGTGTTTCTTTACTCTTTACATCAAAAAGTAATCTGATTAGGTAATGCACATTACTTGTAGTTAATTACTTGTTAGATCAAAAAGTAATCTGATTAGGTAATGCACATTACTTGTAGTTAATTACTTGTTAGATCAAAAAGTAATCTGATTAGGTAATGCACATCACTTGTAGTTAATTACTTGTTAGATCAAAAAGTAATCTGATTAGGTAATGCACATTACTTGTAGTTAATTACTTTTTAGATCAAAAAGTAATCTGATTAGGTAATGCACATTACTTGTAGTGAATTACTTGTTAGATCAAAAAGTAATCTGATTAGGTAATGCACATTACTTGTAGTTAATTATTTGTTAGATCAAAAAGTAATCTGATTAGGTAATGCACATTACTTGTAGTTAATTACTTGTTAGATCAAAAAGTAATCTGATTAGGTTAATGCATGTTACTTGTAACATTACTTTACTCGTAACATCAAAAAAAGTAATCTGAATGCATTATGCTTGTTACTTGTAATGCATTACTCCCAACACTGATAATTTCAGATAAAATTTACATAATATTTACATAATATTTAATAAAATTTACAAAATAACTTAATGGAAGATGAAATTTACTTAATATCCTAATGGTTTATTACATAAAAGAAAAAAATGATCATTTTGGCCCGTGCACTGTATTGTTGGCAATTGCTACAAATATTCCCGTGCGATTTATGCAGGGTCACATATTATTTTTTCATTGTTGTTTAGACATACAACTGTGTGTTTTTAAGGGCTGTTTGTCTTCATGAAACAGATACAGTATGAGGGAATGTTTATGGAAAGACCAGGTTTATGCTGTTTTGAATCATTTTGTTTTAACAATACTTGTTGTATTTGTTCTCGTCAGACAAAGTCTGTCCACTGAAACATACGCAATTAAGATTATTCAACAAACTCTGCTCTTTTTTACCACCATCACTTCGTCTCCTGCATCTGCTCCCGAATTTCTCATTCAACTTCTCGGCTGATAGAAGACTGTTAAAGCTAGTTTGGGATATTTTAATTATCAGACAAGAATTGCTTCTAATGGGTTTTGAGTATTAGCCAATTTTGCTGAGTTGTTGTTCTGTTACCAGTCAAAACTGATATTTTCTGACAGGATCTAGTGTCCGGAGCCGGGTCTTAATTATCTGGTGTGGAGGCACGATCTCGTCTACAAATTAATGTATCAGAATGGTAATGCATTAATGTATCGCTCTCTACAAGGTGACTACTTTAGCAAACAGCTACCAGTGTGTTGCTAACGTTACACAAACCATGTTCGCCATCTCAGACGCATCTAGAAATCAGCATCCTTGGAAATCCTTTTGAACATTGTTGAATGCTTTGTGACAACTTCATTACTGGGAGGCAAAATCAGCAGTAAATGAACACAAATATGAAATATTGTTCACAACAACAAGACATCTATATAAATATCATATTAACAAAATTAACAGAGGAAAGGATTTGAACTGCTATGTCTTTATTCCAACTGTTCTTTTTCTGATGAATCGTGCTGATATGAACAAAGAAAACTAACATTTACATGTACAACAAATTACTTTCCTTCATGAGAGAGTAAATGAACTAAGAGTGATACATACTGTACATAATTTCTCATAGGAACAAGAGAATCAAAAAATAAACTATGCTAACACTATTATACATTTATATTAATCACTGCATAAAAGATAATACTTAACAAATGGTGATTAAACATGAATTAAAATGATATACTGTAAGTTGGAGAGGGGAAGGTGATGGAGCATAACAATCCACTCCGCTTCACTACGATAACTAACAGCTTCAGATGATGTTTGTTTATATACAAGAGATATTATTGCTTGATTTATTGGGTTATGTTTGGTAAGGACACGGTGTTGCGATTAAATGTGCTGGTCTGGATCCAAAGAAGGATTGAGACATCAGTTCATGATTTCAGACATTTGTTTTTTTTTGTATGACTGAGTAAAGTAGATGACAGAGTGAAACTCTTCCCACATGGAATGCAGTGAATACAGTTTCTCTCCAGTGTGGATCCTCTCGTGTTTTTTTAGATATTGTGGCCATCTGAATCTCTTGTCACAGTGAGAACACTTTAAAGGTTTTTCCTCACTGTGCACTCTCTGGTGCAGTTTCAGTTCAGCATCTGTAGTAAAAGTCTTCCCACAATCAAAACACATATGCTCCTTCACACTGTTGTGTCTTTTCTGATGTAATTTTAAAGAACTCGACTGACTAAAACTCTTTCCACACAAAGTACACATGTAAGGCTTCTCCTTTGTATGAACTTTCTGGTGGGTATTCAGTGCATCTGACTGTATAAAAGTTTTTCCACACTTATCACAGGTAAATGGTCTTTCTCCAGAATGAAGACGCAGGTGTACTTTCAAACTGGATGAGTTTCTGAAACTCTTTCCACACTGATCACATGCAAACGGCTTCACTCCAGTGTGGATCCTCATGTGTTCACTTAGAGACCATTTTTGTCTGAAACTCATCCCACACTGATCACATGTGTGTGGTTTTACTCCAGTGTGGATTGTCATGAGTACATTAAAAGAACTTTTACTTGTGAAACTCTTCCCACATTGATCGCATGTGAATGGCTTCTCTCCACTATGACTTCTCAAGTGAATATTAAGACTGTGCATGTGTGGGAAACTCTTCCCGCACTGATCACATGAGTACGGTTTTTCTCCAGTGTGGATTTTCATGTGATCCTTAAAGTTGGCTTTTTCCGGAAAACTCTTCCCACATTGATCACACGTGTGCAGATTTTCTCCAGTATGGATCCTCATGTGTATTGTTAGGCTTCTTTTTAATGTGTAACTCTTCCCACAATGAGAGCAGGTGAAAGGCTTATTGGCTCTTTTCAATAAATTACTTTTAGTCTGTGAGCGACTCAAAAATGTCTTACTAGTTTTGACATGATGCTGTTTCTCCTCTGCTTCACTCAGTTCATCGCTCTCTTCCATCACGTCTAAAATGAATCATAAGCAAGGATTATGTAGTGAATATTTATTTATTTAATGAAAGAGATGAGATTGAACATGAACATTTGTGCTCCATGACAGGCCGAACTCTCTGTAACCATTTAAAATTAGAGGCAACCACTGCATTTTAATCATGATCCAAAGAAAGATTCTACATACAGGGCAATTTCTTATTTAAATTTGATGTAATTTTAAAATCTGAAGCAAAAAACAGAATGGTCTTTATCTTTGTGAAATTATGCTACTTAAAAGATGGGAAAAAAGGAGACAGGCTGAAAGAGAACGCAAATTCTCTCTCTGACAGCAGGTGGCATTTATGGAACAGCAGCAAAACTGTGTTTCCTTGGTTACCACTGTAAACAAAGCAGTATTAGAAATACAAATTACAGAATACTAAGCTTACAGAGGAAAGATGAAATGAAATTAAACTTTTCTGAAGATAGTCATCTCCCCCAAATATACATTCATGCAATGGAGAGATGCATGTTCACTCGCAGACAGGTCTATAAATGAAATGAAGAGAAGCCCTTTATGTCATGATCTTTATGTCTTTTTTTGGCCTGATTAAAAGTGAGTTTAGAGCAAAGCTCTGCATTACTTTGGTGGTGGTAAATCTTTCCTGCCTGGGAGTTACGTACAATTTTACACATATTGTACAATTGTACAATTGTACAAACATAGTTTGTTGGGAAAGGCGTTTCAAAGATTATTTGTTAAATATAACAAATAATTGTGTGTCTGACTGGTTTGTTTGTTAGAGTTAATTATTAGTAAAGCATAAGAGAAACGTGAAGAGAAAGACAAAAAACAATTTTGGCCTCCAACGATTATGGAAATACAATAATTGAAATAAAACAATTATTGTGTCCCCTTGCAGCGCTGCCCTTTCGTTCCTCCATAAAAGCCCAATTTCCCATGCAAACATGCTTGATTAATCAAAGTATTTATTCATGAAAGCATGAACATGAAAGAGGATTGCGCTGCTCCTCAGCAACATATAACGGACATGTGAAGTCATCGTTTAGCTCAAGGTGCGTGCCTAATTGGTCAAATACACGTAAAAATTTGTCAAAATGCTGCGCTTACTGATTATTCATGTATACCTCCGTTGGTCATCTAATATATGAACGTAAAGATTTGAGAATGAAAACACGTGTGTAACGGTAAATTGGATATATGTGGCTCTTAAAGTGACAGCGGGCTACTTTCCTGCTGCGACTGAGTGCTTATTAATCAAACAAAATATGCCTTTTTTATAAATCACACACTGCTCTGAAGTGAAAGACTTTAGTTACTTTTTATAAGAAACGAAAAAAGTGTAATTCTTATAGTGAAGACTACGATGTTTTAACATTTGATTTTTCAATTCTGTTGTAGGCTGTAAACTGCTTGAAACTTTACATTAAAGCACAGTTTGTTTTATTTTGTGTCTTTTTATTCTATTGTATTTGTCCTTTGCTTTTCTAAATTACTGACAGTTAATTATTTTCCACAATTTTGAGGACTTTTTGTTTGTGTGGAAAACCGCTGGTATCTACAATGTGCATCTCAATAAATTAGAATGTTGTGGAAAAGTTCATTTATTTCAGTAATTCAGCTCAAATTGTGCAACTCGTGTATTACATAAATTTAATTGCACACAATCTAACGCATATGTAATCTATATCCTATTGGTTGAAAGGGCTGTACAACCCTTATGGTATCCTTATATATACTCAGTGTAAGACAATAAAGATTTAAATGAAGGTTTACTCAGATTTTGTGTCGGTTGTGCCACTTCTTCCCACGGCCGTGAACACTTCAGGAGGACTGAGAAAACTTTGGTGGCGACGATACAGAACGGGACCATTTTAATACTTAACAATTTAACAGGCACCTGCCCACACTGCCAAAAGCAGCAAAAGTTGGTTAAATGACCATGGTGTCGGTGTGTTAAATAACTGTGATTACAATATTGACCAAAATAATCATGATTACGATTTTTCCCATAATCAAGCAGCCCTAATTAAAAAAAGCCAATGTGTTTGAATTCCGGTGTTGAATGTGTGTTTAAAGAAATGCAAAAAAAAAAAAAAATTATAATAATAATAATAATTGAGTAACACTATCATACCGTAAAGCTTCTATTTCATTAAGTAGACTTCATTTAGTTTCATTGGTCATTATTTATTCATTTGCCATTTTATATGGAACATTTTTTTTTCAATCTCATTAGTCGATATTTCAGATATCACAAATCGGAAAATATGCGTTGCAGTCTAAAATAATCGTTCGTTGTAGTTTTTGAAAAGTTTCTTTTCAATTCTTTTAAATAAAATATCTATTTTTCAAGGGGACTTTGTAACTTTGCAGATCTTTTTCATGCTTAAACAGCAACATTACACACTAACTAAAGTTGAAGAAGTGAAAAAGCATAACAGGACCCCTTTAGGATGTATACCTTTAAGACCTCAAAAGTGTTGATCATTTGCTTGCACCAATGAAATGAGCATTATTACAAGAATCTTCTTTGGGGTGAAAACTGGAGCTGTTAACGTGAAATATGAATTATTGTTTAATCATTAATCAAATAATATGATCAAGACATGATATAGTCCAATGATGGTAAAACGATAATATGAGCAAGACATGATATATACCAATGATGGTAAAACTGCACCATAGTACTATTTCTCACAATCTGAGAAGAAAAACATTCACAATGCATCCAAACCTTTAAGTTGTAACTAATTTCACATTATTACAGTGATTTGACTTACATACAACGTAAGAACAACTTTTAAACATTGAAACAAGCCAACAAACACACACACAAAACATTGCTCAGTACCTTAAACGTCAAAGGAGGCCAAAAAAGACGCACAAATAACACAGAAAACACCTATGAAAACAATACAGAAATTACCACTATAAATGTCGCTTATAAAACCTTTTTGTAATGATTTTGTTAATATTTTAAGCTATGCGAACAGCTTACCTCAATTGCTTCGGTGCGTGCGTGGCGTTATTTTAATGACACATTTCGAGAGCGCAATGGAATAAATGTGGTTTCTCTTGCACAAAACCGGACGCGTATGGCACTCCTCGCTGTAGAAGTATGGCAAGCCATTTAATACTTTGGTTACAGTAGCATTTAATACTTTGGTTTGAGCATCCATAAAATATATTTCAGATAGTTAAAATTGTAATTCGTCTAGTCAATTATAATTTGACTAGTCAGAATGATAATTAAAGATATATGCAATTATAATTGCACTAATAAGACATCTGATTAGAGATATCTCTAAATACTTTATGATTAGTCAAATCTCCATTTAAGATCTCTGTAATTACATCATAGATATCTTCAATAGATGCGTCACATACATGCAAAGGTAATTAGAGATATCTCTAATTCAGTTTCGACTAGTCACCATTATATTTTAAGATATCTGAATTGTACCTGCTCCTAGTCCAAGAGACAAGACACTGGTATTGTTTACTGAAGTATGGCAAGCCATTTAATACTTTGGTTACAGTAGCATTTAATACTTTGGTTTGAGCATCCATAAAATATATTTCAGATAGTTAAAATTGTAATTCGTCTAGTCAATTATAATTTGACTAGTCAGAATGATAATTAAAGATATATGCAATTATAATTGCACTAATAAGACATCTGATTAGAGATATCTCTAAATACTTTATGATTAGTCAAATCTCCATTTAAGATCTCTGTAATTACATCATAGATATCTTCAATAGATGCGTCACATACATGCAAAGGTAATTAGAGATATCTCTAATTCAGTTTCGACTAGTCACCATTATATTTTAAGATATCTGAATTGTACCTGCTCCTAGTCCAAGAGACAAGACACTGGTATTGTTTACTTTGTTTGAGTGGCTCCATTATTGATTACAAATGTTTTTTGTTTGTTTGTTTTCCCCAAATTACTGCTGTTCTATTGTCTCTTCCTTGTAGTTGCAACCAGTGACACACCCCTGAACATACAGCAGGCATGTATTTGCCATTTTATTCAATCTTTAAACTGCAGTTGGATTATTATGACCACAACTTTTGTTCCTCTACAGCTTCCTCTGCTAGTTCTTCGAGCAATCTTGCTGGAAGTTGTGGTTCATGATGGTGATGTTGCAATCCGCACCCTTGCCCTTACATGCAGTTGCTTCAACAACATCGTGTGCATGGAAAGTTTCCGGCGAGAGGCTCACTTTCGGTGGTTGGACAGTAGGTTTTATTGTCTTATTACCCTTCCCATTTTTCTTGATATCATTGTTAGGTAAATGGAAGCTCTGTTTGTTTCTTTCACAATTTACATGTAACAGTGGTAAGTACATTGTTGCACTTTAATGGCAGTTGCCTGTGAATGAGATCAGCAGAATTTTTTTTTTTATACATTTATCAGGTATGGTGAACTGGAAGGCATTTAGTGAGAACTTCAGATCCCTGTAAAGGATTCCTTACTCAATATCCAGATGCCTCCAGTGTGACAGCTTGTACAAGCATTATGGAGCAGGCTACAGAGGGAGAGGACAAAGAGGCGTTGCAGGGGTTTTACTCCTCTGATTAATTCGAGGGACATTGTGGATGCGACTGTTTTTATGAGGCTGGAGAAAACATTTAATGTTTCAGATTAGATTCAATTTTTTTCTTTTGTTATTACTCGCCTTTTAGTTTTGTAGCTATGCAATCAATAAAGTGATACTAACAGGTTTTTATTTCTTGAATATTAATTTATATACTTTTTAGTTTCGGTTTTTATTACACTCAACTAAGAATATTCCATTTAAAATAATTATTTGTTATATTTGTTATAATTAAGTGTTATAAGTTTGTGGCTACATGGTCAATAAAATTATCCTAATGTTTAAAGTTTTTGCAGTCATCATTTCAGGTCAATATATTTTCTTTATTATAATCAATTTCACAAGGTCAGCTAACTATCAGTAATGCATATGAAGCTTATTCTGTAAAAATATGGCAAATGCAATCATGTGCTTCTATATTTATATATGTTGAGGAAAAAAATGATATATAATAATATAATAATACTAATATATGATAATTTTAATATATAATAATAACAACGTAACATCCTGTTTGTTGTTGACGGCTGTACTGCGTTTGAGCTCCGTCACTATATTCTTTTCATTGACTATTTTTAACTTAAAAATCAATTTTATACATCATCGTTTCCGTTTATATAACATGTGAATATATCCTCTATTGTATTCTACAACAAAAACAATCAGAGCGCCTCGCTATCACTAGTTTTATTTTGATCTCCCGGGTCCGCTATTAGCTTTTAGCCAGTTAGCATCAGCAAGCGTGGTTGCTGCTAACTGCGCTTACATTGCTAATACTCTAATCACACACATTACCACTGCTGTACTCACTGTTACTTGCTTTGATGGCGGATGAATGTCTCCACTCTGTGCAGCTTGAGCTTGAGGCCGTGGGGAAGCAGATTCGCGACCTGGAACAGAAGCAGGCCCAGCTGAGAGAGCGGAGAGCCGCGCTGGAATCATCCCGGGCTGACGCTCACAAGTCCGGGGTAAGTATACAGCGTGCTGTTAACAGTCCCACCACGTCTACTCCGTGTGTTTCTCTGCGCAGGCCCGGTGCACCCAGGACGCGATCTTCCCAGATGTCCTTCACTGCGACGCCGGGACACCACGGGCCCTGGGTGCATCCACAGCGGAGGACGCGAGCCGGGTCCCGGGCGACGGCTTCTCCCCCTCCTGCCTTCGAGATCTCCATCCAGAACCGATTCGCTCCCCTCCGCGACACAGGACGCGACGCTGTGATCATCGGAGACTCCATCGTCCGACACGTAAGTGCTACGTTAGCCGAAGGTAAAGTGCACACTCATTGTTTGCCTGGTGCTCGTGCTCTCGATGTTTCTTCGCAGATACCCGCGATCCTGAAGGACGACGAGAGCCCCAGAGCGGTCGTGCTTCACGCCGGGGTTAACGACACCACGCTGCGGCAGACGGAGACGCTGAAGAGGGACTTCAGGAGCCTGATCGGGACGGTTCGCAGCACGACGCCCGCGGCGACGATCGTCGTGTCAGGACCACTGCCCACGTATCGACGAGGACACGAAAGGTTCAGTAGACTTTTTGCTTTAAATGAATGGTTGTTGTCATGGTGTAAAGAACAGAAACTGCTATTTGTTAATAAATCTTTTCTGGGAGCGTCCTAGACTGTTTCGTGCTGATGGATTACACCCCAGCAGAGTCGGAGCGGAGCTTCTGTCTGACAACATCTCCAGGACACTTCGCTCCATGTGACTAGTAAGACAATTCTCAAATAACCATTATGATGAGTTTTGTTCCACCCGCTTAAATGATAAAAGTACTTGCGCTGTAAAAACTATTAAGACTGTGTCTGTTCCCCGAATAGTGAGGTCAAAATATAAATATAATGTAGGATCTAGAAAAAATCTTATCGTAATTAAACCAGAAAAATGTAAAGTAAACGAACAAAAAAATGTTTAAATTTTGGGCTCATAAATATTAGATCACTCACACCAAAAGCAGTTATTGTAAATGAAATGATCACAGATAATAGTTTTGATTTACTCTGCTTGACTGAAACCTGAGTCTCATTTAGACCAAAATAATCATTTGGTTTTAGCCAGGTTTCACCAAACTACTGTTATAAACATGAGCCCCGTCAGACTGGTCGTGGTGGGGGTGTTGCAACAATATATAGTGATATTCTCAATGTTACCCAGAAAACAGGATACAGGTTTAACTCTTTTGAAATACTTCTGCTAAATGTTAATCTGTAGACCACCAGGGCCGTATACAGAATTCCTAAAAGAATTTGCAGATTTCCTCTCAGACCTTCTAGTTACAGTTGATAAGGCGCTAATCATGGGAGATTTTAATATTCACGTTGATAATGCAAATGATGCATTAGGACTTGCGTTTACTGACCTAATAAACTCCTTTGGAGTCAAGCAAAATGTCACCGGGCCCACTCATCGTTTTAATCATAAACTAGATTTAATTATATCGCATGGAATCGATCTTACTGCTATAGATATTGTACCTCAAAGTGATGATATTACAGACCATTTCCTTGTGTCGTGCATGCTGCGTATAGCTGATATTAACTATATGTCTCAGCGATACCGTCTGGGCAGAACTATTGTTCCAGCCACTAAAGAAAGATTCGCAAATAACCTGCCTGATCTATCTCAACTGCTATTTGTACCCAAAAATACACATGAATTAGATGAAATTACTGACAACATGGGCACTATTTTCTCTAATACATTAGAAGCTGTTGCCCAATCAAATTGAAAAAAGTTAGAGAAAAACGTACTGTACCATGGTATAACAGTAATATTCACTCTCTCAAGAAAGTAACTCGTAGTCTTGAACGCAAATGGAGAAAAACTAACTTAGAAGTTTTTAGAATTGCATGGAAAAACAGTATGTCCAGCTATAGACAGACTCTAAAAACTGCTAGGGCAGAGCATATACACAAACTCATTGAAAATAACCAAAACAATCCAAGGTTTTTATTTAGCACAGTGGCTAAGTTAACAAATTACCAGATGCCACCTGATTCAAATATTCCACCAACGGTAAATAGTAATGACTTTATGAATTTCTTCACTGATAAAATAGATAACATTAGAAATACAATAGCGAATGTAGATTCTACAGCGTCTAACACTTCAGTTTCATCCATCGCACCCAAAGATAAACTGCAGTGCTTTACAACCATAGGACAGGAAGAACTAAATAAACTTATCACTGTATCTAAACCAACAACATGTTTATTAGATCCTGTACCCAGTACATTACTGAAAGAGCTGTTACCTGTAGCCGAAGAACCGCTTCTCAATATCATTAACTCGTCGTTATCTTTAGGTCACGTCCCAAAACCATTGAAGCTGGCGGTTATCAAGCCTCTTATTAAGAAACCAAAACTAGATCCTAGTGTACTGGCAAATTATAGGCCTATTTCAAAACTTCCATTTATGTCTAAAATTTTAGAAAAAGTTGTGTCTGCTCAATTGAGCACCTTCCTGCATAAAAATGATCTGTATGAAGAATTTCAGTCAGGTTTTAGGCCCCACCATAGCACAGAAACTGCACTTGTTAAAATTACAAATGACCTGCTCCTTGCGTCAGACCAAGGCTGCATCTCATTTCTAGTCTTACTTGATCTTAGTGCTGCGTTCGACACCATAGATCATGACATACTCATAGATCGATTACAAAACTATACAGGTATTCAAGGGCAGGCTCTAAGATGGTTTAGATCCTACCTGCAGCTGACAGGTGCAGGCAGGCCAAGCGGACTGCAGCCCGGGTAGTCGTTGAGGCAAAAAATCGGGCCTGGGAGGAGTTCGGTGAGGCCATGGAGAAAGACTATCGATTGGCCTCGAAGAGATTCAGGCAAACTGTTCGACGCCTCAGGAGGGGGAAGCAGTGTCCTACCAACACTGTTTACAGTGGAGATGGGCACCTGTTGACCTCAACTGGGGATATCGTCGGGCGGTGGAGGGAATACTTTGAGGATCTCCTCAATCCCATCGACTTGTGTTCCGTTGAGGAAGCAGTGGCTGGGGACTCGGAGGGGCACTCGTCCATCACCCGGGCTGAAGTCATCGAGGTAGTTAAAAAGCTTTTCGGTGGCAAGGCACCGGGGGTGGATGAGATCTGCTCCAAGTACCTCAAGTCTCTGGATGTTGTGGGGCTGTCTTGGCTGACTCGCCTCTGCAACACTGCATGGCGGTTGGGGACAGTACCTCTGGACTGGCAGACCGGGGTGGTGGTCCCTCTTTTCAAGAAGAGGGACCGGAGAGTGTGTTCCAACTATAGGGGGATCACACTTCTCAGCCTCCCCGGGAAAGTCTATGCCAGGGTACTGGAGAGGAGAATTCGGCCGATAGTGGAACCTCGGATTCAGGAGGAACAGTGTGGTTTTCGTCCCAGTCGTGGAACACTGGACCAGCTCTATACCCTTTCCAGGGTGCTGGAGAGTTCATGGGAGTTTGCCCAACCAGTCCACATGTGTTTTGTGGATTTGGAGAAGGCATTCGACCGTGTTCCTCGCGACATCCTGTGGAGGGTGCTCTGGGAGTATGGGGTCGGTGGCCCTCTACTTAGGGCTGTTCGGTTCCTGTACGACCGGAGCAAGAGCTTGGTTGGCATTGCCGGCAGTAAGTCAGACCTGTTCCCGGTGCATGTTGGACTTCGGCAGGGCTGGCCCTTTGTCACCGGTTCTGTTCATAATTTTTATGGACAGAATTTCTAGGCGCAGCCAAGGGCCGGAGAGTGTCCGGTTTGGGGACCATACGATTTCGTCGCTGCTTTTTTCAGATGATGTTGTCGTGTTGGCCTCCTCAGACCAGGACCTTCAACGTGCACTGGGACGGTTTGCAGCCGAGTGTGAATCGGCTGGGATGAGAATCAGCACCTCCAAGTCCGAGGCCATGGTTCTCAGTCGGAAAAGGGTGGATTGCCCACTTCAGGTTGGTGGAGAGTTCCTGCCTCAAGTGGAGGAGTTCAGGTATCTTGGGGTCTTGTTTACGAGTGAGGGAAGGATGGAACGTGAGATTGACAGATGGATCGGTGCAGCTTCTGCAGTAATGCGGTCGCTGTACCGGTCTGTAGTGGTGAAGGAGGAGCTGAGCTGTAAGGCAAAGCTCTCGATTTACCGGTCAATCTACGTTCCTACTCTCACCTATGGTCATGAGCTGTGGGTCATGACCGAAAGGACAAGATCCCGGATACAGGCGGCCGAAATGAGCTTTCTCCGTCGGGTGGCTGGGCGCTCCCTTAGAGATAGGGTGAGAAGCTCGGCCATTCGGGAGGAGCTCAGAGTAGAGCCGTTGCTCCTCCACATCGAGAGGAGCCAGCTGAGGTGGCTCGGGCATCTATTTGGGATGCCTCCTGGACGCCTTCCCAGGCAGGTGTTCCAGGCACGTCTCACCGGGAGGAGGCCCCGGGGAAGACCTAGGACACGCTGGAGGGACTATGTCTCCCGGCTGGCCTGGGAACGCCTCGGGGTCCCCCCGGAAGAGCTGGAAGAAGTGGCTAGGGAGAGGGAAGTCTGGGCGTCTCTGCTTAGACTGTTGCCCCCGCGACCCGGCCCCGGATAAGCGGAAGTTGATAGATGGATGGATGGATTTATAAGATGAAGACAACATAAAAACGTATTGAACTGTTTTAAAAGTCCATATGAGAATTTCTGAAACTGAAGTCGACTTGCAATAAACTTGAAACGTACGTCATCGGTGTCATCAGTGAATCCAGCCAATCATGGATCAGTTGTGTCAATATCAGAACATGTGCAGCCGCTCTTCAGAAGCTACGCTGGCTGAGTTCTCCGGCTACTCTCGAATCGCTCTCGCGGTACTTTGATGGCACACGTCACAGTCACGTGGCGTCAGCGCTGTATGAAGTCGGCATGCACTGCTTCAAGTCAGCTGACGATCGGTCTGCGCAGAGCTGCATGAAGTCGAACAAGCCTCTATACTTGCAATCGTGAAGCAGCTGTGTCGTCATCAGCGCTTCTGCAGTCGCTCTGGAGAAACTGCAGCGGCTGAGTCAGCTAGCTGCTCTTGAAACACGCAGTACTTTGATGACACACACGTAACAGTCATGCAGTGGTGGACAGTAACGGAGTAGCTTTACTTCGTTACTGTACTTAAGTACATTTTTCAAGTATCTGTACTTTACTGGAGTAGTTTTATTTTGAGTAACTTTTACTTTTACTTCACTACATTCCAAAGCATAAAATCGTACTTTTTACTTCACTACATTTCATAAAACATGTCGTTACTCCCTATAATATATCAGAAGCGGTGTCTGATTAATCATGAACGAACTGAGTCTTTTCAAAATAAACTTTTAAATCGGTTCGCGAATCGCACCAAACGATTCGTTTATGAATTAGAATGATCCGATTGCAGCTGTTCTGGAGTCGACCACTCACTGATTCAAATTAACCGTTTAGTGCGAGTCTCCAGAAGTAAGAACCGGGAGATCTTGTGAGCGCGCGTGCGTCTGATGTTGCTAAAAGTAAGTTATTAATGTCGAAATTTAGGATTAATCATTGTAACTGAAAATCATATTTAGGTCAAAATTGACAGTTGCATGGAAACTAAATCCGCTGTGTGATATATTTAAGCCTACTGAAATGCTCGAGTGCAGACGATGCAGACACATCAATCAGCGTCTCTGTGTTTTAGGTAAAAACAAACAAACAAACTAACAAAAAACATTAAACTAACACAGATTAAATAAAATAACTCGTGCATGTTCAAATTGCCCGCTGCCATAATATTAACAGTTTTATTAAAATGCTAGCATGTCCTATGTGACGTCTGTTTTTATATTGTTTATCAACAGTAACGTTATATTGTTTGGATTAACTAGACGAGTAGACAGACATGAATGTTTATTCATAACCGTACTGAAAATAAGTAAATATTGTTAGCTGATGCTAACTGTCCAGCTAACAAGCTTGCTGGTGCTAACTTGAGGTAATTTTTTATAAAAAATGCCCAAATATTTTTATTCAACAACCTATATATATATATATATATATATATATATATATAGAGAGAGAGAGAGAGAGAGAGAGAGATAAAGAGAGAGAGAGAGAGAGAGAGAGATTACATCTAGATACAAAAGAAAGGATGTGATGTTCAGAACATGGTAACTACAGTAATAATCAAAGTGGGGAAGAGATGCACCCCGTTTGGGCAGGGGTGTTTTTACACCACAGACAAGATTTGAGAAGGAAAAAATCATTATGAAAATATGATTATATTTTCCTTAAAATGTTCTTCCTAACTTCAGGCCTTATTATCATCCCTTACGAAAGGAAAATATATTTACCAATATATTTCTTAAAATATATTGTGATATATTGTAATATATTATTTTCCCTTTTTATTTTCTAATATATCATATATTTGAATACATTTAATAATATATTGATGATACATATATTATATAATATATTGAAAAATATACAAATGATTGCCGCTTTCATATTGCAATATATTGGAAAAAAATATATAAGAATATATGCCTAATATATTACATGATATTTTCCAATATACTGCAATATATTTTTGTTTCATAAGGGATGTCATATATAACTGTGATGTTCTGTAAAACAACAAACTTTAAAATACTTTGTTCTTACTGGTGAAAATCAGATGGTCATCTCTGTTTTCTCTCAGGTACATCACAGTGTAAGCTTCACAGTTAACATAACTTTTATCAGCGTAGTCCATATCAACAACAAAAATATATCTTGACTCCATATAGTGGTTATTTTGGAAAAAATCCCAGGTATTTTGAGCAGTAGGATTATAAAAAAAATATGTGCTAATATAAAATTAAATTAAGTAACGTTAGCCTATATAAAACTGCAAACATATATCTTTCAGTACTTTTTTACTTAAGTACATAAAAAATCGAGTACTTTTGTACTTTCACTTGAGTAAATTTGAAAAAGGAGTACTTTTACTTTTACTGGAGTAATATTTTACTATACGTATCTGTACTTTTACTCAAGTACTTGATTTGTGTACTTCGTCCACCACTGCAGTCATGTGGCTTCAGCGAGTCGGACAGAATTTCTAACCGGCACGCACTGCTTCAAGTCAGACTGCGATCGGTTTGCGTAGTGCTGCGTGAAGTCGAACGCATCTAAATACAACTCGTGACAAATACAAGCTACACATTTTTAAAAAATTAAATTAATGTCTCACCATGCAGAAGCAGAAACACATTCGGGGAAACACATTCGGGGACACTTACAGTAATTTCACCACGTTTACAAAAATAAGTCCAGGGGTTGGTTGCATAAAATGTTTGAACTAGTCTTAAAAGTTAGTCAGTTAGCAAATGTTAAGGTCTTTGAAATTGGTCAAATATTTTATATTGGTTAAATAAAAACGGAAATTAGTCCAAACTGAATTCAAAAGATTGATTACCCAATCTATGGCCAACACTAAATCATAATCAGAATGAGCTTTATTGCCATGTATGTTTACACATACAAGGAATTTGTTTTCGTGACAGAAGTGCCGCAGTGCAACAGACTCACAGCGACAAAACAAAAAACACATAATAAAAGAATGAAAAATACAAAAAATACAAATAAGTAGATAAGGAATGACAATTGTATGGCAGGTATATTACTATAGCAGTTATGTACTGTATGTACAGGTATATTATGTGCAAAATTTAAGTGTACAGTAAGTATGTGTGTTAGTGTACACTTAAACTTAGCCTCTGTCATAACATTTTTTAAGTTTATGCATCTGTCCCCAGATTCACGGCGTATTGATGACAGTTAACTGTGCGTGAACACGGAGTACTCAAAGTCCCAGTAATACTAGAATCAGCTGCAGAACCAAAGCAGCCGTGCTCATGAACATGAGGGGCGGGGATAATACAGTCAGAAGAGCTGCACTAACTACACATAATGATGTTTTATTAAGGTTTGTCATAATGATGTTTTATTAAGGTTTGTCTCCCCGCCCCCAGTAGATTAGAGTCTTAAACGCTGTAAATAATAGCAGGCCACACAGGAAGAACCTCTTCACCTACAAACTAAACCCTCGTGCTCTGAATGCCCAGAGTCACTCACATCTGTTTGTCCACCCAACGGATCAAACCATGCTTAGAAAACTAACCTCGGCTGGTTTCAGTTTGACTCAGAAGATACACCACAGTAAAGCTGGTACTGTGAGATCACAACACCATTTTAAATCTGTATTGGTTTTTACATTCACTAAAATTTTGAATAAATGTATAATTTTAAAATCACTATGTTCCATCTCATTCACAATTCACACAATATTCTTCTACTCTTGGTCATATGAAACAGTCAGGTGACCACACTCTCAGAAGAAAAGCTGTCAGGGAGGCGGGAATATGAACCCTTAACCTTTCGATAAACTATTATTATTATAATTTCACTTAAAAACAGTAAAAATCTGAAGTGCTACATGAACTATAAGATTATAAGCAAATGTAGGGTGTGAAGTGGGAGGGTCAAATCTTGTCATGGGGGGATTCACACTCAACACTTTACCAGTCTGCCGTTAGATCACACAATGAACGACTGTCTAATATTTATAGATGGAGAATATAACTGTGATCTGTCCATTATGCACTGTGGAAAACACAACATATCTCATGCATTAAACAGCACAAATATATTCGCTGTTTGCAATGGTGGATCGATTGATCTATGACATTGAGGGCTGCTTAAGAATAAGTGTATACATCCAATCATCTTGACCCATTGAACGCGCATCAAATTAGTAAAATTGCATGAACCTTTACTTCCAATTGTTTTGATAGGTTGTTTCAAGTCAGGTTTTAGACTTTAATCCCCACTTAGCATCTTTTATGAAACAGCCCCCAGATGATGTTTTTGTAGTTCTGTCGCTGCTTGAGCAGATTTTTATAGAAGAGATCAATTTTATTGCTTGTTTTATTGGGTAATGTTTGGTGTCACAGTGTCACAATTAAATGTGCTGGATCCAAAGAATTCCGATTTTTATTCAGATAAGAGTTCATGATTTCACACATTTCTTTTTTGTATGACTGAGTAAAGATGACGACAGAGTGAAACTCTTTTCACATTGACTGCACTGATACAGCTTCTCTCCAGTATGGATCCTCTCGTGTTTTTTTAGATATTCTGACCATTTGAATCTCTTGTCACAGTGTGAACACTTGAAAGGTTTTTCTCCGGTGTGGATCCTCTCATGTTTTTTCAGATAATCTGACCATCTGAATCTCTTGTCACAGTGTGAACACTTGTAAGGTTTTTCTCCAGTATGAGTGCTCTGGTGCAGTTTGAGTTCAGCATCTCTAACAAAAGTCTTCCCACAATCAAAACACATATGCTCCTTCACACTGTTGTGTCTTTTCTGATGCATTTTTAAAGTACCCGACTGACTAAAACTCCTTCCACACAAAGTACACATGTAAGGCTTCTCCTTTGTATGAACTTTCAGGTGGTCCTTCAGCGCATCTGACCTAAAAAAAGTTTTACCACACTGGTCACAGTTAAATGGTCTTTCTCCAGAATGACGACGCAGGTGTACTTTAAAAGTGCATGACTTTCTGAAACTCTTTCCACACTGATCACATGCAAACGGCTTCACTCCAGTGTGGATGGTCATGTGCTCCCTAAGGGCTGCTTTTTGTCTGAAACTTGTCCCACATTGATCACATGTGTGTGGTTTCACTCCAGTGTGGATTGTCATGTGTTCCTTAAGAGATCTTTTACTTGTGAAATTATTCCCACATTGATCACATGAGAATGGCTTCTCTCCACTATGAGCTCTCATGTGACTTTTAAGACTGTGTCTGTATGCAAAACTCTTCCCGCACTGATCACACGAGTACAGCTTCTCTCCAGTGTGAACTCTCATGTGATCCTTAAGGGTTCCTTTCATCGTAAAACTCTTCCCGCACTGATCACATGAGTACGGTTTTTCTCCAGTGTGGATTCTCATGTGGTCCTTAAGGTATGCTTTTATCGGAAAACTCTTCCCGCATTGATCACACGTGTGCAGATTTTCTCCAGTATGGGTCCTCATGTGTATTGCCAGGGTTGCTTTTACTGTGTAACACTTCCCACAATGAGAGCAGGTGAAAGGCTTTTTGGCTTTTTTCAATAAATTACTTTTAGTCTGTGAGCAACTTAAAGATTTCTCACAAGTTTTGACATGATTATGTTTGTCCTCTGCCTCATTCCGTTCTTCACTCTCCTCACTGTCTTCCATTAGGTCTAAAATGAAAGCAAGAAAGGGTTAGTAGCGAATTAGCTCAAAGGGCAAATATTAGTAATTAATTATAACTTGTGGTAATTATAATATTTGGATCAGAATTATAACCAGAGAATTGAAATGTATTGTACACACAGTTTCATGTACTAAATCACTAACACAGAACTAGTCAACACATGGAAAGTGAAGGTGGATGAACAGAACAATACTAAAGCAGGGGAAATTAAATCAAGTAAACAGTTTAAATAATAGATCACAGCTTACACTAACGTACATTAACAAACTGTTTGATACATGCACTGCCTTAGCAGTTGAAGCGGTCTCATGGAGTTTCTGAAAAAGCTCTTGATATTACCATTCAATGAAATTGCAATGTTGAAGTTGCTGTTTTATTGGCCCTGAAGCAAATAGCACCCTATACACCTGTGGTCTTCCTACGAGTCCATACTTTTTCACATTCATGAAATAACACAGTGTTGACTGTTGAAAAGAAGTCTACTGTGAAGCTCACACCAGTACAGACTCAGGAAAAGTGTGCCTTTAGGGCACATATCGACCGCAAAGGGGGCACTTGTGGGCATCCTTCTGAAATTTAAAATGACTAATGGGACACCCTACAATCTTGTTGACTTGATGGACACACTCATGCGGCGACCATTTTAAGTCCACAAAACCATAAGTTTTGTGTGCCATTTCGGACAGGGCAATTCTTTATTTATTGACTTATTTACTTTTCAGCATCATTACAGGTACACAAGGACGTTCATCATTAAGGAACAATAAATTATTTTGCTGTTACAATAAAGTGAAAGGTGAAAGTTAAAAGGCAATACCAATAAAATGTCAAAACCAATTTACTCCACATCAACACTTTCCAACATTTTAATTTGTTGAGTTGTCAACATGGTAAACAGGAAATGCATACTCTAACACAGGCTGCCAATCCTTTGTATAGATGATAAACAATTCTTGATTTTAAACACCAACTTTTTTTTAACTGGCGGAGAGCTTTCTGTTTGCATAGGACAACACTTGACAATCCCAATTTAAAGCATTCTGGATAGTTAGCCCTAAAACTTTAACAGGGACACAGATTATAAGTGTGTTCTCATAAATGTTAGAAATGCATTGCTAAAACCTATTACAAAGACTATGTAACTATGAAACTAAGGACTATGTATTACTTAATTGTGGAGTTAGACTGTTAAACAGTTTTTCACCATTTTCGTGTTCATTTTTTGGGCAGGTCTAAAATCATGACTTGAGGATGAAGTGGAGTCACGGAGCATGGCCTCTCCTCTAACACTTTAAGAGGTGTGTTCAACTTCAAGCAGTGTTGCGTGACCACAGACCAATCAGTGTAGCCCCTTTCACACTGCACGTTGGACCCGGAAAATTGCTGGGTCGCCTTCTGTGTGAAACCAAACAGGTCGGGGACCTAGTAACATTTCCGGGTTAAGTCCAGTAATGAGCTCTGTGTGAACAAAAGCAAGAACTAATGCCGTGTCGTAGTGATGATGCAAGTTATCGCGCAACTCTTTAACCAGGTGTTTAGAAGGAAGATTAATGTTTGCGACGAAAAAATATGTGCAAACTGTAATGAAATAGAGATCAGTTAGTTCAGTGAGCTCCTTCCTGCAAAAAAAAAAAAAAAAACAATCTGTATGAAGATTTTCATACAGGTTTCAGGCCCCACCATAGCACAGAAACTGCAATTGTTAAAATTACAAATGACCTGCTTCTTGCGACAGATCAAAGCTGCATCTCATTGCTAGTTTAACTTGATCTTAGTGCTGCGTTCGACACCATAGATCAGGACATACTCATAGATTGATTACAAAACTATACAGGTATTCAAGGGCAGGCTCTAAGATGGTTTAGATCCTACCTGTCCAATCGCTATAATTTTGTTTATTTAAATGGGGAATCATCTCATTTATCACCAGTAAAATATGGAGTGCCACAAGGATCCATCCTAGGTCCCCTTCCATTTTCAATATACATGTTGGCCTTCGATAATATTATTAGAAAATATGGGATTAGTTTCCACTGTTATGCTGATGATACTCAGCTATATATCTCAACGAGACCAGATTCAACTTCTAAATTATCTAAGCTAACAGAGTGTGTTAAAAGAATTATTTTTCAATAATATTCTCCTATTAAATTCGGATAAGACAGAGATATTAATTATTGGAACAAAAAACAGTACAAAGAACAGTTTGCAACAAGACAGATGTACTGTTACTTCCTCTACAGTCAAATATCTGGGTTTTATATTAGACAGCAACTTGTCTTTTGAAAACCATATTTCCCATGTTACAAAAACTGCATTCTTCCATCTTAGAAACATTGCCAAGCTACGAAACATGTTACCTGTTTCTGATGCACAAAAGCTAGTTCATGCATTCATGACCTCCTGCATACATAACTATTCTTCTACCATGTGTTCCTGTAGCTCAAATGGTAGAGCATTGCGTTAGCAAACGCAGGTTCGAATCCCAGGGACTACATGTTAGGAGAAAATTGTTAGCCTGAATGCAATGTAAGTTGCTTTGGATAAAACCGTCTGCTAAATGCATACATTTACCACGTTTCAATCCATCATGCTTCCTAAGGTCACAAAACGCTGGACGTTTGGCTATCCACTAAAGGAGGTAGAGCTTTTTCACATTTGGCTACCAAACTCTGGAACAATCTTCCTGATAATGTTTGGGGTTCAGACTGTTTTAAATCTAGATTAAAAACACATCTCTTTCGCTAAGTATGCATCAAATAATCAAATAATGCATCTCATAAATTGTGACTGCAGTTGCATCTGATTAAATGCGCATTCTTATTCTTTAGCTTGGGTTAAACTAATTAATTTAACTTTTTTTGGAGCAACAGCTACGCTAATGATGTCTCTATTTGTTTCTCTGTATTGCCACAAGCTCCAGTCTGGATCCAGAACACCTGAGAAGAGATGATGCTGACCCCCTCAGAGGACCCCAGATGATGCTAACCCTGAATCAACAAACAGAACTAACAAATATTGCTAAAAGTGTAATTAACATTGTTCATCGTCTGGCTGACTATGTCTTGTATTAATTTTTCGGAAAAATCCTGTCGTATGCACATAAACTGACAGTCACTACTTATAAGCTACTACTAAATATTGTAGAAACATTATTTTCTGAAAAGTTGCTTTGCAATGCTGTTGTATCACAAATGCTCTTGTGGGGAAGTTGTGGCCTAGTGGTTAGAGAGTTTGACTCCTAACCCTTGGGTTGTGGGTTTGAATCTCAGGCCGGCAATACCATGACTTAGGTGCCCTTGAGCAAGGCATCGAACCCCCAACTGCTCCCCGGGCGCCGCAGCATAAATGGCTGCCCACTGCTCCGGGTGTGTGTTCAAAGTGTGTGTGTGCTCTTTGGATGGGTTAAATGCAGAGCAAAAATTCTGAGTACACTAATTTCAGTCAAGTTGAGTTTTCGAGTCAATCGTTTGTTCGTTATCTGGCTTGGCTCTGTGTTCATCTTCAGTTCTCTCTTCACAGCAGTTCAGTCAGTGTACTGTTTGAGTAAATGAATTACTCCGTGATATTGGTTTGTTTTAACTCAGAGGGAGTGTCAGCCACGTTAAAAAGTTAACTGCTTAATTCGTGGATTAATGCCTATTGGAGACGTGAACAGTTTTAAACGATTCAGTTCGATTTGGTGAACTGGTTCAAAAAGTTCCTGTTACACCGAATGATTCGTTCACGAACTGGATATCACAAACTGCTTTGAGAAGACAATGCTGAATAAAGTCGTAGTTTTTGCTATTTTTTACCAAATTGTATTTTTTCATGCTTCAACATTTTTTAACTGACCCTCTGATGTCACATGGACTACTTTGAAGATGTTTTTTTTTACCTTTCTGGACATGGACAGTATACCGTACACACAGTTTCAATGGAGGGACTGAGAGCTCTCAGACTAAATCTAAAATATATAATTAAATAAACCTGGGAATCTCTAACCCTACAATGATAAAACGATTATCAATGCATATTTTGTTTTAATACAGATTTTTTTTTATTCACACGTTTCGTGTGGTTGGCAGTTTGCTGCCAATGTAACACTTTCAGGTGCACACGCTCTTCATCCAAAATATCTTAAATTGTGTTCTGAAGATGAACTAAGCTTTTACGGGTTAGAAACGACATGTGGGTAAGTGATTAAAGGGGGGGGGGGTGAAATGCTATTTCATGCATACTGAGTTTTTTACACTGTTAAAGGGACACTGAGTAGGAATTACTCCCATCTAGTGGTGAAATTGTATTTTGCATTCAAACTAATTTTGCTCTCCAGCGCCTCGCTTTTTCAAATGCGCGTTGCATCTACGGTAGGCGATATGTACCAAAAAGCTTTGACAGGATGTCTTCTAATAGCACTTCGTCGAGTTTTCCTTCAGGTGAACAGGTGTGTTATTTCAAACAAACTGCAACATGACAACTAACAAACGAATGTTACAGTATGAATTACTGACTGTGGAAAACATGAAATATTGTAATTAGTAGTTATGTCTAATTTATTCGTTATATTTTCTGAATTATATGCATTGTTAGATATATAAAAAAATATTATAATATAGACTGTAACACTGACTTACCTGTCGAGAAGAAAACTGGCCACTTCAGCGTCTCTTTTGAAATCTTTATCAAGCATTAGCTCTTTCCACCTAGAAAAAGCTTCCCCGACATTAACTCTTGTTTTCTGTAATCTACGGTCACGTTTCCTTTTACGTTCTATTTTTGACTGTTTTGGCGACGATGTTTTCTTCTCCTGTGGCGCGGCATATGTATGGTCCATAATAAGAATGCAATCCAGACTTTTAAACTTGCCGGTGCAGTTTCAAGCGCCTCTCACTGCTCTGCACCTGCGTTTCTGGCTCTGACCGAAAACGCGCTGTGGAAACGCGTTGGCTTAGTACTTTTTGTCCCTCTCTGCTATTATAGTTTTGCAAGATGGCGGAACTACATGGAAGCCTCCGTCGACCTACCCGTCCCATGTATATAAAGATAATAAATTCTTCATTTACAAGGATTAGTTTAAACATTTGCATAGGTATTTGTACACCATTGAGGGCATATTTATGAATAAAAATATTGATTTTAGATAATAAAATACCTAAAAAGTTACTTATTGTCCCTTTAAAGAGTTGGATTCCCATGCTAAACATGGACAAAGTTTCAAAAATTAAGTTGTACATTTGAAGGAGTATTTTTGTTCAAAAAATACCTCTTCCGGTTTGTCACAAGTTTCGGAAAGTTTTTTTCGAGTATGGCTCTGGGTGACGTTAGATGGAGCGGAATTTCCTTATATGGGTCCTAAGGGCACTTCTGCTGGGAGAGCGCGCTCCCGTATAGCCAGGCTAAGCACAGACATTTCACTGATCAGAGCGAGAGCGTCGCGAAATGTCACAAAAGAAGTGTGTTTTTGTTCGCCAGGGCAAGACAACCCTGAACAGATTACCAAAAAAAAAACAGCATTAAGGGACCAGTGAATGGAGTTTATTTTTACAGAGCATCAACGGAGTTGTGCAAGTGTTTGTGTTTGTTCCCTGCATTTCGAAGATGCTTGTTTTACAAACAAGGCCCAGTTTGACGCTAGATTTGCACATCGTTTATTTCGTAAGGATAATGCAGTCCCAACGAAAAAGGGTCACGATCGTGTGTTGGAACCGCAGGCGGTGAGTAAAACTGCTTCAAATATCTCTGTGTGTTAACTTCGCTATCGGCGCGTAAGCACATCAAGTAAACAACATGCAATGTTGTCATCAAACTGCACTTTCCACATGTACATGCATTTAAAAAAAAAAAAGACGAAATAAAGTGGAACTTAGTCATTTTCCAAAACCGCTAAGCAAATATATACAGTTTCCGTACATACCACATAGAGACGTCGTTGCTGATGCTGCTCTTGTTAAATTTCAGCCTTTGGATCTGATTCTGGATCATAAATATATGCTGAATCTGACAGTTAGCCATGGTTTTGGATGTTTTTTTCCTCACGGTAATGTCACAGCTTCCAAATGCTCTCAACGCAAAAGCCTACTCGCGCTCGTGATTCTTTAGCTCCGCCCACACGTCACGCCTCCAGGCACTCGTGTTTTTCCGGGAAAAATCGGTACAGACTATCTTTCTCTCATGAATATAATAAAACTAAAGACTTTTTGGAGTTATGAAGGATGCAGTACTACTCTATAGGTACTCAAGATTCACAGGATATTGAGTAAAAACAAGCATTTCACCCCCCCTTTAATGACAAATTTTTCATTTTGGGTGAAGTATCCTTATGAGCTTACTTCATAAAAATATTTTTCTCCTTACATTAAAAGCAGGACAGTCAAAAAAACATGTTTCTCACACAGCTCAAGTAAATCTCACACCAGATTAAAAAAAAGCCTATGCTTCTTAACATCAGAAATTGTGAAAGTGATTCAGCAACATTAATAAATAATCAAGAACAAACACCAACCTCCTTGCTTTGCAGTATCTTTGTGTTTTATTCTGAAGGGTTCTGGTTTATTCATGTTCTCATTCAGCCTTGGGGAGTTTGTGTGTTGAATAGAAGATCTGCAAAAAAAAAAAAAAAAAAAAAAAAAAAAAAAATCCTTTTGAGTAACACATCATATGTTATGTTTAATTACCAATCAATCAAAATGTAAACTTCATTTAGCTTTTCACTTACCTATATTATTGTCAATTGGTTATTGTTTATTTATTTGCTGTTTTATATAAAATTACAAAACATCAATGTTCATTGAAGTGTAAGAGGTGAATCTTTGAAATAACTTTAATTATGGGTTATTGAAGTTAAGAGAGGATGTTTAAGACATCGAAAGTGTGTATCATTTAGTTTGCTCCACCAATGAAATGAGCATTATTACATGATATATAATGAGATGAATGAGGGGATCTGCTGACATGGAATAAAGCAATTGTTGTTTACTCAATAACCTGATAATTTAAGATAATTTGAGTCAAATGTGATATATTCTGATGACAACAAAATTTTACATTTATACACTGACTTGACATGAATACCGGCGAAACACTGAAACAAACCTTTATAACGTTAGTTACTCCAAAAATCATTGCCCTGTTCCTTAATCTGAGTCAACAGACGCCACAACAAGACGTACAAATAGCACAGAATCCTAAAAAAAAAGAAAAGAAAAACAAGGCAGAAATGACAGCTATAAATGTCGCTTATAAAAACCTTTTGTCATGATTGTGTAAATATATAAAGAAATGCGAACAGCTCACCTCAGAAGACTTGCTGGAATGAGTGCAAGAACGCGAGTGTTGTGACGTCATCAATACGAGACACAATGGCTCCAAAACATGGATTTTATCGAGTGCACACATTTAAACTAAAGCATACGATTTTACACATTAAATCTCATAATGCACTGCAATAACGAATGTAAGACAGAAAAAATACACATAAAGGTGAGGATTAAGCCGCATAAATTCCCGCGTCTGACCATAAGATGGCATCCGAGTCCATCCAAGCTTTTTTTTTACACTTTACAGTAAGTTAGTTAACTACTTTAACATTAACTAAGAAATACTTCAAAAGCATTTATTAATCTTAGTTCATGTTCATTCAAATATTTACTTATGCATTAAAATAACGGTTATCATAAACAAGTGGGAATTAAAATGAACTAACAATGAATGACTGTATTATCACATTAACAAAGATGAATAAAAACTGTAATAAATGTAGGCCTACTTTTTCTGTTAATACATTAACTAACATTAACTAATGGATTAGTTCATTCATTAGTTCATTAATCTGGATTAACATTCAGATATAGTTTTCACATCACATTTTACACAATAAATTAATGGAAAAGTGGGGGAGTTAAAACTACCTACATCGCTCAATTCATGTGAATTAATTTTGCAGTATGTTCATTTGTGTTCACTATTCAGAAGATGAACGAAAGTATTACGAGTTTGGAATGAGATGAGGGTGAATAAATGATGACATAAAATATATGCAAACGACTATAAGTGCTACCTGAAATTTTCTATAAAATGAGCATTTTTATCATGTATAATATTCAGTTATTTCACTTTAATGGCAATACAAGGACCTAATAATTGCAGTTGTATGTGTGTGTGTGTGTATATATATAATATTATATATATATATATATATATATATATATATATATATATATATATATATATATATATATATAATATTATATAATATTATATATATATATATATATATATATATATATATATAAACCCTTTGAGATAATGCCTCCATGTAAGAAATATCAGATCCAGCCCCTGATGCAGGATCCTGTCAGAACCTCAGAAAATATAAATTTTGCCTGGTGCATAGTACACAACAATGCCAAGATCTCTGCTGGAAGAGGTTTGGATAAGTGATCGGGATTGAGACGAGTGATGGGATTTGGACACGGTGTGGCCCACCTTTCTTTCCTCCTGTGGAACTTAATTGCATAGTCCAAAACACACACAGCCGTCTGTGTTTTAAATGAGTGTGTGAATGAGTGAATGTGAGGCAACTTGTAAAGCGCTTTGGATGGCCATGGGTCTGTTGAAAGCACTATATAAATGCAGTCCATTTACCATTTACACATTTAGAAAAGGATCACTAAAGCTTTACCAATGCATTATTCACATTTTTATGGCAGTTTTAAGGAATCAGTCTGTTGGTGGGTGAAGGGCAGAAACTTCAACTGACTGGCTTTGTACCAAAGGTCTTCTTCTTGCCCTCTAAAAGGTGTCTGGCTGTTTTCCTGGCATAAATAGAGGTGCCCTGCCATAAACTGGCCCTTGAATGTGCAGTCTAATACACTGGTAACAGAACAACTAGTCAGTGAAGCGAACCAGTCACTTTAAAAAAAATGATGGTTAAGAAAATTAAACTTGATGACTGTATATAAATTCAAAAACGTTGCAGCTAAACCACTGATGGCAGATGGACTATTCTGAAGATGACTTTCATATTTTTCTGGACCTGCAATAAAATGCCCCTCACACTGCTCCAGGGGGATGAATAAAGGTAATCTGTAGTGAATCCATGCATTTTTGTAAGATAAATATCCATATTTCAAATGTAATAAATACTTTTTTTCTCACTTCTGCTGACCGTTTGGAACCGCAAGAAGTGCAGGTGGATGTTGTACTTCGTAGGCACTGCTTGGTTAGTGACTGGAGAAAATACGAAAATGAAATATTGTTCACAACAACAAAACATCGATAAAATACACTATTAACATAAAGGGTTGCACAACAAATCAAACTGCTATGTCTTTATTCCAACTGCTCTTTTTCTGTTAACAGGTTAACCGTGCTGATATAAATGTATAAAAATATGCTTTACTTTCCTTCATGAAAGAGAGCAAAGGAACTAAGAGTGATACATGGTTACATGCTGTAAAACAAGAGCATGAAAAACAACTTAAAACATGCTAACACTATTCTACATTTATATTAATCGCTGCATAAAAGATAATACTGATTAACAAATGGTGATTAAACATTGACTAAAAGGTGATAAGGCAGGGAAGGTAAGGTGATGGATCCTTGGAATCCACTCTGCTTCAGTAGTTTAAGAAAATTACATACAAATTGAACAAATTGCAAAAACCGTCATATAGTATCATTATTTTAATTATATCATGTAGTAAACTCATACTCAAACAACAAACCATCTTAAATATTGTTGATTTGGGAGAAACTCTATAACTTTTACTTTCACTGTAACACTTTCAGATAATGTTTTGTTGTTGACCGACTAAAACTCTTTCCACACAAAGTACACATGTAAGGCTTCTCCTCTGTATGAACTTTCAGGTGGTCCTTCAGTGCATCTGACCTATAAAAGTTTTTCCACACTGATCACAGGTAAATAGTCTTTCTCCAGAATGACAACGCAGGTGTACTTTAAAACTGGATGACTTTCTGAAACTCTTTCCACACTGATCACATGCGAAAGGCTTCACTCCAGTGTGGATTGTAATGTGTTTATTTAGAGAATCCTTTTTGTCTGAAACTTGCCCCACATTGATCACATGTGTATGGTTTCACTCCAGTGTGGATTGTCATGTGTTCCTTGAAAGATCCTTTATGTATGAAACTCTTCCCACATTGATCACATGTGTATGGCTTCTCTCCAGTGTGACCTCTCGTGTGAATAATAAGACTCTGCATGTATGGGAAACTCTTCCCGCACTGATCACATGAGTACGTTTTTTCTCCAGTGTGGATTCTCATGTGATCCTTAAGGTTGGCTTTTATCGGAAAACTCTTCCCACATTGATCACACGTGTGCAGATTTTCTCCAGTGTGGATTCTCATGTGTAATGTTAGGTTTCCTTTTACTGTGTAACTCTTCCCACATTGATTGCAGGTGAAAGACTTTTTGGCTTCTCTTTTGAATAAATTAATTTTAGTCTGTGAGCGGCTCAATAATTTCTTACTAGTTATGACATGATGCTGCTTCCCTTCTGCCTCACTCAGTTCTTCACTCTTCTCACGGTCTTCTTTTTGGTCTAAAATGAAAGCAAGAAAGGGTTATGTAGTGAATTAGCTTAACTTCAATCATTTAATTAACCTGTTCATTAATGGAACACTTAAAGGGTTAGATCACCCAAAAATGAAAATTAGCCCATAAATTACTCACCTTGAAGTCATCCTAGGTGTATATGACTTTGTTCTTGCATATACATCCAGTCAGAGTTAATTAAAAAATGGTCATTGATCTTTCAAGCTGTTTGATGCAACTCAGTGGGAGTTGCACTCCATCAGTCAATAAGAAGTTTAAATATAGCTGCAAGCAGCAATTACGGGGCCAAGCACTACAGAAGCAAGTTTCAGACGAACGGCAGGAATGAGTAATTAAAACTGTTTTAAGATTATTTTAGGTAAAATGACTTGAAAACAATAAACATAACTATTAATAGGATTTATTGGCTTATCACGTTTGACCAATAGGTGGCGCTGTTACCAAATTAGTGTGTAATGGTCAGTGTGTGGTGACTATTGCACATACAAAGTTTGGTGTCAGTATGTCAAAGCTTTGAAGAACGGTTGCGTCTATCAACACGAAATCCATAACTTTTTGTCAGAACAGTCTGAAGATGATTTGACGCAATTTTGGTGAAAATCGGACCAACGGTTAATGAGAAGTGCAAAAAAGTAGGTTAACAACATAAATCTAAATGGACGACAGGAGGTTCAGCTTCTTATAACATAAATGATATGTACATTGTCGACATAACCCAAGGAATATTTTGAGACCAGTTTCATTAAAATAGGTAAATGCAATCAAAAGTTATGAAATTTTCAAAATGCTAATAATTAAGAATTCATGATTGGTTTATTACTCTTGACCAATATTTTCGCATTGGTAAATAGCTATCGACCTATGTTTCTGAACTTCTGACGGTGGGTCGTCTCGATCGGACAAACGGTTTCGAAGATATAGCCTAATGGTTTTTAAGTGCTAAATAACAATACTACACAAACCGTAAGGCGAAACCTAGCATGTTTGGTATCGTAGGACTCTGTAACATTTCAGGAGTCTAATTAGATGAGTCTCGTGAAAATAAGTCGACCACACACAAAGTTATAAGCATTTGAAAAAAACAATTCACCACTAGGTGGCGCTGTTTCAAAACTTCTCACGCTCCTTCAGGACATTGTGCTGATGAACCATACCATGTTTCGTAACAATCCGTTGATGCGTTCTTAAAATACATTATTTTAGCACAAAATTCAAAATGTCTGACAGTAAAAATGTCCGAAATGGTAAAATTGGATATCAGTCGACTCGGCATGTTGCCCTGAATCTAACAAGACCAATTTTATTACGACTTTTGAACAAACTGTTCAGAAGTTATAAGCAAAAATAGCTATTGTTTTTATATCTCCGGACCAGTAGATGCCGCTGCGCCGAAATGCAACATGTAGCCTCAGGTCATGCTTGTTATGACATGTACCAAGTTTGGTCTGAATATGATAAATCATTGCAGAGATACAGCCTTACGACTGTTTTTGCAAACACTACGTAAAATTTGTTCGAGTGGTCCTGTTACCAAATTTATGTGGCGTGGTCAGTGTGAGGTGTCGATGACGCATAGAAAGTTTGGTGCAAATATGTCAAAGCTTTGCAGAGATACAGCCTCAAATGCATTTTGGCACACTTCCAGCAAATTTGTTAATGCGCTAAATGAGAACCGTTTTGTATAACGACACGAAATCCATAACTTTTTGCCAGCATGGTCTGAAGATGATTCATGTCAAATTTGGTGAAAATTGGACTAACAGTCTAGGAGGTGTTTGAAAAAGTAGGTTTTCAACATTAAACAAAATGGTGGACAAGTATGGAAGTATGGCCAATTTTGGCATTATTGTTATCGATGTTCCCAGCAAGAAAGACAGAATATAGGGAGACCATTTTCATTTCAATAGTCTAATTTATTCAAAAGTTATTAGAATGTTTGTGATATTTCATAATAACCACCAAACTTTGAGTACCTCGGGCATGGAGCCGAAGATTTTTATAATTATTTTCGTAACGATACGATAATGCGTTAAAAAAATACAGCATTTTAAAACATAATTCAAAATGGCAGATGCCTTAAATGGCTGACACGGGAAAATTGGATATCATTCGACTCAACATGACTCACTAAATCTAAAGAGACCTGTTGTGTGATTTTTGGCCAAACCATTCAGAAGTTATAAGCCAAAATATGCATTTTCCATATCTCCTGACCACTAGGTGGCGCTGCGTCGAAACACTGCAGGTAGTCTCAAGTTATGGTTATTATAACACACACCAAGTTTGGTCTCAATATGCCAAACCATTGCTGAGATATAGCCTCACATGCACTTTTGCGTGCTTTTCGTCAAATTTGTTCACGTGAAAAGGCCTGCTTCCCACCCCTATCCGGAATGCTGAATCCCTGACAATTTTCAAGCAACAGCTGATACCTCATCTCTTTTGAAGCTACCTGACTTCAGGTAGTAAATGTATTGTTACGTGGTATTGCTTTAAATGTTCTCTGCTGTTTAAAAGACTGAATGAGCAATTAGATGAGGCATTTCAATAAGGTTTACTGTATCTTATAACATTCATTTTGATGTTCATTCATGTTTATTTCATACTATAATAGTAAAGTAAAAGATGTTTGCTCATGCTACATCTATTTTTGTTTGAATTTTGTTAAGAATATGGCAGAATTTTAAGGCAGATACTTTGTTTATTAATTTGTAACAGCACAATGTGTAAATCAAATAAGATGAAATTCACGTATTAACAGAAAACCTCTGAGATTGCTCGCTCAACCTAAGTTCTCTGACAAGAGAAAAAGATGCTGCGTAGCTCTTATAAAATTGGAATGCCCTATGGGTGTCCCAATGGTCTGAAGCCCATATGGAAACATGCCAATTCATTGGCTGATGGTGCAGATCAGTGTTGTTTTTGGCAGCCCATTTAGTTTTAGTCTTAGTTTTAGTCTTTTGGACGAAAATGCTTTTTAGTTTTAGCCACATTTTAGTCACTTATAAACTTGATAGTTTTAGTCAAGTTTTAGTCGACGAAAATGCAAAAAGGTTTTAGTCAAGTTTTAGTCAATTTTAGTAAAAAACAAAAAAGTAGTCTTTAACAAATTAATTTAGGTTAAAAAGTATCGGAAATGGACTTAGGTTTTACAGGTTGTAACGAGTGTTGCAATTCATAAAACAACAGTTAACCTTAAAAGCTTTGCATAATAAACTAGACTTTCTCATTGATGGAGATGCAGTGCTGCCAAGCTGTACTTCATGGTCGCATTGGGCAGAAACCTTTTATCCACATATTTCAAGTTATATATTTTTCCATGAATTGATGCTCTTCTAAAATTTCAGCACATTGCCTATTTTCACCAGTAATCACAGTAATAAAGTAACACAATTTTATATATATATGGATGTCAAGAGCTAAGAAGTGTATGTATTTATATAGCCTACACTACACACAAATTATATACAATTAAATTATGCTCATTTTAAATGTATTGTGTAGGCTAGGTATAAAAATATAGGCTTTTAATAATCTTTCAGTGCGCAACCCCATGATAATATGAAATGCTTCAAAACACAGCGCATAAAGCGCGTATACACATCGCGGGTGCAGAATGATGTGCTCAAAGCAACATGGAGTCACAGTGTGCTGCGCTGATCAACTGCTCATTTAAAAGTACGTGCAGCCCCGCCTCGATCTGCAGGCTGCAGCCGGGTGCATCTTCAAAACATGCAGAAATGACATGCATTGTGAACGTCAGACTTATAATCATATTTGTTACGTCTCGTCTCGTCAACGAAAACTCGAAAACTTCTCGTCATGTTTTAGTCACATTAGAGCCATTTTTAGTTAGTCATCGTCGCGTTATCATCATAAAAAAAAGGTGCGTCAACGAAATCATTTCGTTGTCGTCATTGTTGACGAAAACAACATTGGTGCAGATGCCGCCTGACAACACATTGTCATCAACTCTAATGCTAGCATATAGAGATCTGCTCCTCAGATTTCCTGATGAAGAAGTCCTATCGGCAGCATGAGGAGCTTGGCAGAGACTACAGCATTTTATTCCCTATTCAGAGAACATGGGTTATGCAAGTAACCAGATATGTTAACGCTGCAAAACTCTTAAGCAATGGGAATGATATACCACACCCGCCAAGCTATGTGCTGACATATCTGGCCTGATGCAAAACAGACCAGTTTAAAAGCAAACAGCTGCCTTAAGCAGAAAGAATCTGGGAACCAGGAGCCAAACCTATATTTAATCTATAAAACATTTTAAAAGTGTGAAGCAACCATCCTGCCACCACAAAAAAATCCTCAAGAGGAACTCCTATTAAAGAGCTTGTGAAGAGGGTGCAACACTCCTGGAAGAATGTGCCTGAATGCCTAGCGGTGAAGAGAGACTTGTGCCATTGGCTAGAGCAGTCCAAATGAAGCTTTGTAGCTCAAAAAGGGCAGAACAGGTGAAGCCTCTCATCCTCAAGAGAAGCAAAAAAAAAAGTAGAACCAAAAGATCTGAAGCATGACCAACTGTGACGGGAATGACGTGGACAAACCTTGGGGACTTAACTGGGTCTGGGCTGTAGGAATACCATGGAGAAAACACCATGCATAACTTGCTAACAGAGAGAGTCTACAAATCTTCTTCACAATTGATAGTATCTAGCCCCAGCAGGAGCATCACTTAAATCCGTTCAGGAGCTGACACCAAATGCGCTAGCTGTGGTTCTAATAAGCGCTCTAGGACAATAGACATGAGAAGAACAAATGAGAGGAATGAACAGACTAAACAATCTCTACCTAGGGGGGCTTCGTCCGTATCCATGGGAGTGGAAATAGCTGCAACATAAACTCTCAAAAGTAATCGCAGTTGTTCCAGCTGCAAACTTCTCTAGCAGAAACTCCAGCACAGAACCAATCGGGCAGCTGATATGGACTACTGCATTAGCCAAACACCTCTCAAAAACCTTCCATTTGGAAGAGTAGAGGCTCCCCAGCATTACTAATGGTTTCCTGAAACTCTACTGGGAGACCAAGAGATCACAGCCAATTGTCCTTGTTTGGCCAAAACCATTGCTTTCAAATTTTGGGCCCAGGGTTCCAGATCCTCCCTGGATTTAAGATAGCAAGTCTTCCCTGGTTGGAATCTCCCAAAGGGAGAGATGTGAGACTAGTTCCAAAAATCAAGTCTGGGATGGCAAGAACAGGCCGATCAGCAGGATGCTGAATCCGCACTCCCTCACCGCGCACAAAACCCCTGGAATCAACTTGATTGGTGGCAACAAGTAAAGTCTCATTTCCAGCCACAGGTAAGGAAAAACATCCATAGCAAATATAAACATATATTTTTTTAACCTACGTACAGGTTGTGATTCAGTGGAGCAGCTGGCCAAAATAAACAGGATAGGATACTGATCCATGTTTCAACAACAAACGTTTTGTGTATCCCGCTTTTATATCCCTAGATTAGAGAAGCAGTCATCAGTAGAATGAAGCATTTGTGGGCCAGGTCAAGTTGTTCACGGCTGGTCACGGAAGTGGGATTCAAATTACTAATGACTTGTTTAGGCTGTAGAGAGTTGATTCTTTATTTTGGGAGACAATAACTTTATGATGCACTTTCTGCCTAATGACTTTGCAAACCATTTACATTCACATACAGCTACATTAAACACTGCATGAAAGGCAATATTGGAAGTGGCTTAATAGGGGCACTTTAATGAATCTTTGCAAATCACATTTCCCAATGATAATTAGGAAGTTTCACTATGAATGCGGCTAAAGTTAACTGTTCTTTAGAGAGCGGCTCAAGAGTGGGGCGGGATCAGCAGAGCTATTTTGCATTTAAAGGAAAATGCTACAAAACAGCTTCCTCTGAAAAGAGCTGTTTTTAACAGGGTAAATAAAAGGTGTTTTTTGCACTACCACTGAGAGATTTAACAAGACTATGTTACAGACTTTTCATTAAGACCTTATCATATTGTGGAAAATGGGCATCTGGTGACCCCTTTAAAGGGTCCCTGCATTTAGATCCCCACCTCAGCCTTCTTTCGCCAATCCTTCTTACAGAATGACTAACCCAAAATGGATCTAGCAGCGGGTAATTTCTCCTGAGCACTCTGTTCAGTTTAACAAAACATGTAAATTTTCATCCCTCTCAATTGGCAGACGTCATTTTACTGGACTGTTTTGGGGGCAGATGGGACAATGGGGGGATACCAAGTGGACCATGGCTCAATATGTGGACTTGGCCTTACAGCTGTGTGGACCTCCTGTCATAGTAGGACAGGTAGAGGAGGAAACACCCCCTAAACTTTGCCCATATAGAGTTTGGTCCATGGACTCCAGGCATCATGGCTCCCACTGGATCCATCTGCACAAGGACAAGACTAGTATCCAGTGTGTAAGATTCTCAGCCTATGATCTCAGGCCCGCAAGGCTCAGTCTTCTTAAGATTGCCAGCCACAGCACTCACAAGAGAATCTAAATAATGATAAGTTTGTAGATGAATATTTTATCCTCCAATGTGTTGTGAAATGCACTTTTGTTTTTGTGTTTTAGTTCTAAACAAAGTTGTATTGATGACTAAAGAGAACAATACTTCAATTTACTCAAAGTTTATAAATAGTCATTTTTGTAAACCAAAGTGATTTTCATTTTTTATTTATTAGTTAGAATGGATACAACTCAACATTTTAACAAACTCCAAAATCAGGAATAATCAATAAAAGTGACTGATCAATCTGTGAAATATTCAAAAGGTTAGCTGATTACTCATTCTAATAATCTATGATTAATCAATATTAACCATCAGACCTGGAAGTACAGGGTCAGAACTTGAACTACTAACTGTTATTTCAGACATGCACACATGTAATTTATGACAGATTAGGGGAGATAATTGAGTGAATATCTTCCCACATGAATGACAGTGATACTACTTCTCTCCATTGTGGATCCTCTCATGTATTTTCATATATTTTGACCGTTTGAATCTCTTGTCACAGTGTGAACACTTAAAAGGTGTTTCTGTAGTGTGGATCTTCATGTGATCATTAAGGGTTTCTTTTAATGTGAAACTTTTTCCACACTGATCACAGGTGTGCGGCTTCTCCCCAGTGTGGCTTTTCATATGTTTGAAAAGGCTTCCTTTTTGTGTGAAACTCTTGCCACACTGATCACATGTGTGTGGCCTCTCTCCAGTGTGGACTTTCATGTGTTCTTTAAGGGTTCCTTTTGTTACGAAACTCTTCCCACACTGATCACATTTGTGTAGATTCTCTCCAGTGTGGATATTCATATGTTTATTAAGGTTTCCTTTTTGCCTAAAATGCTTCCCACAGTGATTACATGTGTGTAGCTTCTCTACAGTGTGGATAGTCATGTGTCGATTAAGCATTTCTTTTAGTCTGAAGCTCTTCCCACATTGATCGCATGTATATGGTTTCTCTCCAGTGTGGATCCTCTCATGTATTTGCAGATATGTTGACCGTTTGAATCTCTTGTCACAGTGTGAACACTTGTAAGGGGTTTCTGTAGTGTGAACTGTCTGGTGCACTTTAAGTGCGCCATATGTAAAAAATGTCTTCCCACACTTAGAGCAAACATGATCCTTCACACCACTGTGTCTTTTCTGATGTATCTTTAATGCAGTAATCTGACTAAAACTCTTTCCACATAAATAACAAATGTAAGGCTTCTTCTTTGTATGAGCTTTCAAACGGTCCTTTAGGAATGTTCTACTGCTTTGGTCACAGTTTTCTAGTCTCTCTCTAGAATGAGTAAGCAGATGTTTTTTAAAACCACCATATTTTCTGAAACTTTTTCCACACTGATCACATGTGTATGGCTTCTCTCCAGTGTGAAGCCTCATGTGTTCCTTAAGGAGTTGCTTATGTCTGAAACTCTTCCCACACTGATCACATGTGTGTGGCTTCTCTCCAGTGTGGATCCTCATGTGCACATTAAGGGCTCCTTTTTGTGTGAAACTCTTCCCACACTGAACACAAGTGTACGGCTTCTCTCCAGTGTGGGTTTTTAAGTGTGTGTCACGGTATACTTTTTGTGAGAAACTCCTTCCACAATGATCACATGTGTACGGCTTCTCTCCAGTGTGGATCCTTGTGTGTTTGTTAAGAGTAGTTTTTTGTCTGAAGCTCATCCCACACTGATCACATGTGTACGGCTTATCTGCAGTGTGGATCCTTGTGTGTTCGCTAAGAGTAGCTTTTTGTTTGAAGCTCTTCCCACACTTATCACATGTGTACGGCTTCTCTCCAATGTGGATCCTTGTGTGTTTGTTAAGAATAGCTTTTAGTTTGAAGCTCTTCCCACACTTATCACACGTGTACGTCTTATCTGCAGTGTGGATCCTTGTGTGTTTGTTAAGAGTAGTTTTTTGTCTGAAGCTCTTCCCACACTGATCACACGTGTACGGCTTCTCTGCAGTGTGGATCCTTGTGTGTTTGTTAAGAGTAGTTTTTTGTCTGAAGCTCTTCCCACACTTATCACATGTGTATGGCTTATCTGAAGTGTGGATCCTTGTGTGTTTGTTAAGAGTAGCTTTTAGTCTGAAGCTCTTTCCACACTGACCACATGTGTATGGCTTCTCCCCAGTGTGGATATTCATGTGTTTTGTAAGGTTTCCTTTTTGTGCAAAACTCTTCCCACACTGATCACATTTGTACAGCTTTCCTTCAAGGTGACATTTTATTTTAATATCAGGATTTTGCTTGAATGAGAGACTCTTTTCACACGGAGGCCATATTTTGTCTCTTCTTTTCAGTGAGGATTTCCACGATATCTCTTCAGTTTTGACATGATGGTTTTCTCCCTCTTCAATCAGTTCTTCAATCTCCTTTTTCTGTTCTATCAGGTCTAAAATTGAAGTAAATGACAGTAGTTTAGTGAAAAAAAAGTTTTCAGAAAATCTTAAAAGCAAAAAAAATTATAAAATAATGTGAAAGGGAAAAGGAGACGTGAAACTTGAGAAAGCTGTAGAAAGTAAACATTTAGATGCATTACATTTATTTACAATTTTTGTTTTTAAAACATTACAGGCACAGTTTCTGTAGTGAGAACTATTACTAAATCTTTGCTTAATTTTATTTTACATTTTCAAAATATGGTTCCAAACATTGTGAACCAGATATAGATTAATTGAAAAATGAAACTTTTCAGATAATATTTATTCAGACCTTGTACAGTATGTTGAAAAAGAATAAGGAAAAAGAAAGCTATACTGGTTACTAGGGCTGTGCAACAAAATCAAATGGGCAGCACATGCTTTCAAATGGAGCAGCATTTACAACATAGAGCTATAGTTCACTGACAAGCTACAGAAAATCGTGTTCATAATAACCAATTAATCACCATGATTTTGTACGCGATTTTGTGTAGCTTGCCAGTGAACTACGGTTTGGTGTAGTAAATGCCGCTCCATCTGAAAGCACATGCTTTCAGTTTACTTCTAATCACAGGAGCGGCTTTCCTGACGAGATGCACATGAAAATCGAATAGGTTTTTTTTTTCCACAGCCCAGTTATATTTGCACACTGGTTACTAATGTAACTGGTTTCCTGACATAAAGCAATGCTCCCCGTTAGTTACTAAGGAAGGGAGGAAGAGGAGAGAGAGTTATAACTTGTGCCCTGAAAGGAGATGAAACACCTTAGGCACATAGCTTAGTCTCAGCCTTACAACTTTACTGTCATTAAGGCCAAACTCGAGGCAGGACTCGTCCACTGAATCAGCCTTCAAGTTGCTCACTCGCTGGACAAAAACCAAAGCCAGGAGGAGGGCAGTCTTCAGCAAGTGAAAACAAAGGTTGGTCATTTTGACTAGATGTGTACCATGGACATACTCCAGCATTTAGCCGTGTAGAAGCCTCCTTTAACTTCAGGTTCCACCTCTGGCTTGGTGCAGGCACTGATAATGGTTTAGGGCATTGCTGAGTCAAGACATTTTGCGGTGACAAAGCATCAGAAGAATTGGCTAACTTGGAGAGTAATGACTAGGGATGGGTATCGTTAAGGTTTTAACGGTATTACTACTCTTACCGATACTGCTTAACGGTCCGGTACTTTAATGGTATTCTTATCAGTACTTGTGTGTTGTGTTAGGCAGTCAAAAACTTTTCTGTGTCTGCACATAATGCACTTTTGAAAGATGCTTTTACATACTGCTTGTGTTTCCGCCCTTACATGCAAAAATTGTGTTGCACTTATGACATCCAGCGTTGTCTGCATTAACTCTAGTGAAGTCCGCCATCGTCGCTCTTTGTATTAAGCAGGAGTTTTCGTACTGTAAGGGGCCGTTCACATATCGCGTCTAAAACGCGTGGAAAACGCATGGAAAATGCGGGCACCAGTCTAATCTCATCCTTTGGATTTTTTTATTTGATTATAGAACATTTTGTTCTTAACAAGTTACAGGCCATAAGTTGGTCAGTTGCTTCACATTCACTCTAAAAATGTTGAGCGTTTGAATGTTGTGCTATCCAGACACTAAGTTAATAACAAATAATTGAGGATTCTCTATCATAATTTTCTTCTAGAATAATAATTTTTATAAAGCTTGTATATTTAAGTTCAGTAATTTCACTTAAATAACAACTATTTTGCATTGCGATTTAAGTGAAATTATTGAACTTAAATATACTAGCTTGATAAAAATTATCATTCTAGAAGAAAATTTCAGATTGCACTTAAAAGGCTTTTGCATCTGAACTCTTCATATATTTCACATTGTTTGGTTCGTTGCAATAGCGTTTTGCATTTAGCTACAATGTGATGTTTGACCATATTTGGTCTTTCTTAATTTTTGGTCTGTACTGTACTGTGTGTTCATGCTACAATGCAAAATACAGATATTAACATAAGGGTAAAGCATTCTTGGTGTTTTTTTCATGTTGCAATAGCCTGTTTACACTGATTATATACCAAAATCAAAGCTGATACTGTATGCTAATAGATAGAGGTGTCATAATAACATATTACATGCTTTGAATTCCTTATATATAGCTATGCAGTGTTCTAAGCAGCTTGGATGGGTCGCTGTACGTGATGCAACATTTATTATAACCAGAGACTTAATATAATAAAGAGACTTGAGACTTGACTTGGACTATAGCTCAGAGACTTGAGACTTGACTTGGACTCTAGCTCAGAGACTTGAGAGTTGACTTGGACTCTAGCTCAGAGACTTGTGAGCATCTCTGCCGTGTGCGCATCGCAACCACGTCGCTTCCATTATGAGAAGCGCGCAAAAGACATGATATGTGAACGGCCCCTAATGCTTGTATGTGCACCGCGCTCGTTCTTGTTGTGTGTGTGTGTGTGTGTGTGTGTGTGTGTGAGACTGACAGACAGCCTCCGCGGCACGCATGAGAGATCTCGCAGATTTCACAGACAAACATCTTAATATCGCAAATTAGAAATGTTTGGTAAGATAAAATGTGCATGATAACATTATTAAGCAAATCTCTTCGCCATCGTCACTCTTTATTATTAAGCGGGAGTTTTCATACTGTAATGTCTGTGCGTGCACCGCGCTCGTTGTGGTGTGTGTGTGTGTGTGACTGACAGCCTCCACGGAGCGCATGACAGATCTCGCAGATCTCACAGACAAACGTCTTAATATGATCACACATTAGAAATGTTTGGTGAGATAAAATGTGCACGATAACATTATTAAACAAAAATACATAGTACATTAATGTTTTCCCCTCCAGTACCGAAAGCAGAACCGTTACCGTCAGATCTTACTGATACTACGGTTTTTCACAATTTAGCCCTGGGGGCATTTTAATACCGGGTTTCGGTACACATCCCTAGTAATGACACACAGCTTGTGATGACTTCTAAGGCATCATGAAGTGTTAGACTGGGGTGAGCAGATGCTGATGCTGGCCTGTGTAAATGACAGCTTGTGATGACTGGAGGCAGAAAAAGAATTAGCCATTAATGAAGGAAATGGTGCACCACATGCGATGATTTCTAGCTGTGAAACATTCAGCAAATTCAGCAAAGCCATCTAAAGCAGAACCAATAATCCAGATGGAGAGACAGGGGATTCGAGGAGGACCAACTTATTGGCCTTGAGCTTTGTTAAATTCAGTCAAATGTTTAGATGTCAACACCCATCATTCGGCACGGTAGAACTTCAGGCATTTGGAGTTTGAATACCTGCTTACAGACCCCCCCCCCCCACCACCTCCTACCTACTCTCTCCTCGTACACACTTCATGTAAAATCAGTCCTTCTCACTACTCACAAATCAGACTCCAAAAATGGGTGTTTTCCATAGGTTAAGGGGTAGAGTCCTCCACTGTGTCCAACTATTCCTCTTCACAAAAACGGTCAATAAAATTTGTCATTATTAGAAAAGTCTTTTATGGAACTCTCAAGAGACAAAATTATTTGTTTTCGACAGAGAAAAACACTAGGGAAACTTGCTGTAGACAAAGAAATGCACATGGTATATGGCCCAGTGTGAGGTCACTCAAACCTGTTCATTCAATCCAGCAACTCCAGTGTTTCTTCAAGACAGAGTAAGAGAACATTAGAGCACAAAGGGTGGATTTGCTTTTCCTTAGAAAAACTGGGCTGTGAAAGAAATGAGGAAAGAAGCATGCTCTTGCAATGAGTGATCCACCTTGAAGTGTCCCATATGAACAGTGCATATGGCCACCCAAGAACAGGGTGTTTTCTGGATGAGAACAATCTTGAAATATCCACGCCATTCGACACAAGCATCTGGTCCTATGCAGGTCAGTCAGTGAAGGAAGTAGTGTTCTTAATTTTCTGCCCTTCTCTCCAGAATTCTCTCCAGAGCATTCCTGTCAGTAATAGTGCAGTTTTTAAACCACAAGGATGTTGTAAGTGATAATACTCTCTATGGAGCATTTGTAAAAGGACAGCAGCAATGCCTGTGACAAGTTGACTCTCCTCAGTGACCTCAGGAAGTACAGTCTCTGTTGTGTTCTTTTTTACAAGGTCATTGGCATTGGCAGACCATGCGAGATCCTGAGAGATGCATGTTCCCAAGAATAAATAGGGGCATGCTCTTCCCTTTTCCTTCTAAAATGGAGAGGAGTATCAAGTTTTTATCAGAGCACCAGACAGTGAGTTTTTGGATCTCATCTCTGTAAGCAGACTTGTTATTATGTACCAGTCCCACACCAGAAGTGTCATCCGCAAACTTACTAATGATATTGATGTCATGGATTGGTGTGCAGTCATGGGTGTATAAGGTGTACAGCAGGGGGCTTAAAACACCCAGTGCTAAGTGCCAGTTCTGAAGAATGATGGAACCCCATCCTGCCTGACTGGGGTGCTATTTTAAGATGTCCTTGTTCCATCTGCTTGTGGGATAACTGACAACCAGACTGTGAAGTTTAGTCAATATTCTTCCAGGGATGATGATATTGAATACACAACTAAACAAAAAGCAAAGGAAAATCAGTGTGCTCTTGGCTTATTTTTCTTTACAAATCCTCGTTTTGTACTACTAATTCTTGACCTGTTTATGTTTTGCTCTCTCCTCTGTGCTTCCACGTTAATCACTTCCACATTCGTCACCGCGTTTGCCAACATCCCATGTCATCCACTGGATGCCACTCTCTTGTGTATGTGTATGTGTATGACAGTTAGTGGTAGCTAGAGGTTAAGATTTATAAAGTTGTAATTATGGATAGTTCATTGCATCGCCTTACTTCAGAAGTCTTTAACTTCCCAGAGACATGTGGACTTTTATTATGGATGGGTACAATTTTTTGGACTACAAATTTTGGGCTACCATCCACTCCCATTATAAAGCATGGATTAGTCTGGACATAACTTTATATAAATTAACCATTAGCATTAGTTCTGGCTAGCTCTGATTCTCAGCTGATCACATCTACCTAAAAGAATATGACACCTATTGCGGCATTCCTATATAAGCTCTATTCAGTAGTATTCAGCAGCTTTTTAGCTTGCTCAGGAGCAAATTGTGCATCGCTGTTGGCAAATCAAACTGTTGCAGCGTTTCAGAACATCTGAAATCCACATCTAAGATAAGTGAATGCTCTTTTAATCCATATAGCTGAGTATAGTGCATGGTCTTCTGATAATAAAAAAAAATATCTGAATCCTAAAATAAGCATTATTTGGTTGAAAATACTGAATATTTTTGATAATACGACAAGCACTCAACATGCCTGATCTGGCTCAGCACCAGCTTAAGCCGAGTTCAGATTGCACGATTTTCAGAGTAGTCGGGTCACTGTTCTTTTCACACTGCATGACTATCTTTGCCAGCATTCAGTCACTGCTGTGTTCACACTGCATGATGGATCGGCGACAGAAGGTTTCAAACTGCATGACTTTACAATAGTAATAAATCACAGACAACTCTGTCTGGCACGCAAACTACGTTTCACAACCAAACGTAGTTTCACAACTAAACGCTATATCACGCTATATCACGCGTGCAAGAGTTCTCTAGTGAGACTGGGATTATTATAAAAAATGGTAGCCCGCAAGAAGCTTGGAGTAAGAATTGCCTGTGAGCTGATTTGCAGCGAAAACAAGAAAAAGAAAGGAAGATTATGGAGGAAGAAATGGTTGGGGAGACATCAGGAACAAGGATTGTGTGTTCTTATATCATGCTTGCTGATATTGTGGTCTATAACTCCTCCCCGAACTCCCCGCTGCTCTGTATCTTGCTCTCTCATTGCCTGTCGGTCATCCCCGATGTAGTTTTCAGTCAGAACACTTTTCACACAGCATGATTTTGAATTGCCGACAGGTCCAGATATTTAGCATGCCAAATATCTCATGGGCATCGGCGACTTGCCGGTTAATGACGTGACACAATGAAAGTTCTAAATCACACCACTGTGATTGTACGCTTCAGGGACCAGCCAAGACTGATCACACCGGTGTTATCGTACGCATTAAAGGTTAAGCAAGCATCAAAGTTATCTAGTGTACTGGTAAGGATGTTTGTCTATGCTCATGCAGGTCATCTGATTGAGGACGCGTAACACAAGCGCAAATGTTAATGAGAGATGACAAACCTGTAAACTGTTGAGTTGATTGGAGTCATTATATGCTGTTGTTTCTAGAGTTTTAAATGGACGCTGAAGCTTTTAGGCTAGGTAGAATCTGCAATCTTCTATCGTTTATGTTGGGTGGGGGTTATTATTGCTGGTCTCCCTGCTCATTCATGACAGGCTGCATGGATGGGCAGGGAGTTTTTACCCAGAACAGAACCATCCCGCCAAACCAAAGTTCAGGCTAAGTATCTATTATACTGACGATAGTGGTCCCGACAGAAATTAACACCTATAGTGGCATTCCTATATAAGCTCTATTCAGTAGTATTCAGCATCTTGATCAGGAGCAAATTACCCTCCTCCACCCCCAGCCCCTCCATTCGCCACAGTCAGGACTTGGCCTTCTGATATTCCTTACAAATCAGACTCCTCTATCTCGAATAAAGTGTTACACTTTAGGGCTGTGTGATTAATCGAAACCGATATAAAATCGCGATTTGAGTGTGCGCGATTTCTAAATCGCTTTATAGCACGATTTTCTGTAGTGATAACAGAGCAGACTGGGCATATGCCTAACTCCAGGTTCACACACTCTGTCTGTGAGACTTTTTTTTCGAGCCCATGTTAACGGATCAGAACGTTCACACTGCACGCGATAAAAGATGGGAAGTCGTGGCCTAATGGTTAGAGAGTCGGACTCCCAATCAAAAGGTTGTGAGTTCGAGTCCCGGGCCGGCAGGAATTGTAGGTGGGGGGAGTGCATGTACAGTTCTCACTCCACCTTCAATACCACGACTTAGGTGCCCTTGAGTAAGGCACCGAACCCCTTAACTGCTCCCAGGGCGCCGCAGAATAAATGGCTGCCCACTGCTCCGGGTGTGTGTTCACAGTGTGTGTTCACAGTGTGTGAGTGTGTGTTCACTGCTCTGTGTGTGTGTGCACTTCGGATGGGTTAAATGCAGAGCACAAATTCTAAGTATGGGTCACCATACTTGGCTGAATGTCACGTCACTTTTTTCACTTCACTTTCTCTTTAAGATGAGAACAGAAAAGGTTATAAATAGAAAGGTGCGAAAAGATATAATATCTTGTGGGGGAAGATATTATATCTCACAGAGAGAGTTTTGAGTGTACGGGACACAGGTTGAGCGAGAGGAGATACGTTGTAAGACGGCGTGTATCTGAGCCTTATACAGTCTATGATCTGAGCACGTGCATCTGCTTTTGTTAACAGGGCAAAGGAAATCTGCATGCAAGCGGATAGAATCGCGTTCGTGCATTATTTTAATGTGATTTCGAGTTACAATAATGTGCTCTCATTGCTGGTTCTGAACCGCGTACACGTAACTTACTGTATACACACTGCAGACGGAGTACGTGTGAACCTTGGGCAATAAATATATTGGGCAAAACATATAACACCTGAGGCACCACTACAGTGAGCTTTAAGACCAATGCATGGCAAAAAAAAAAAAAAAAAACATCCCTGAACATTTTTATTATAATTTTTTGCCATATGTCTAGATTTTGTGTGACATCTTATTGATTATTTTGACTATTCTGTTCTAGAGACATGTTACAACTTTTTGATTAAGCTCTAAATGGTTTTCTTTTGGAAATATGATTCAAATTTATACTGAATGCATTTATGACTGTAAAGCATGTCTGTGTGTGTCAAAATCGTGATTAAGATCGAAATCGCAAAATTTATCAAAAAATCGTGATAGGTTTTTCTGTCCATATCGCACACCCCTATTACACTTATGATATCTGCCTTGTTCTTTTCTGTTGACCCTATTATTGCTGGTCTCCCTGCTCATTCATGACAGGCTGCATGGATGGGCAGGGAGTTTTTGCCCAGAACAGAACCATCCCGCCTAACCAAAGTATATACACTAAGTATCTATTATTCTGACGATAGTGATCCTGACAGAACTCTGATTGTATTCATCTGAAAGAAAAATGTCATCTACATCTAGGATGGCTTCGTGTTTAGTAAATCATGAGGTAATTTTCATCATATTCTTCCATGCTGAATACCTGAGCTCAATGCAATGGAATCTTCAAAACAATGAACCACTGAAACGTGTAACTTCATGTCTTTTTTGTACTTTTCAAAAATACAAAAATGGTGTGAACATCCCAAACAGGACGCAGGTGCAAGAAAACTGAATGATATAGACAAATAAAGAAGTGTGAAGTGTGCACACTGAAAATTACTGCTCCAAAAGAATTTAATCAAGCAACGTTTCGACCTTCAGGTTTTCATCAGGCACATGATAAAGACCTGAAGGTCGAAACGTTGCTGGATTAAATTCTTAAACAAAATGCTTGAAGTTTTATAACCTTATTGAAGAATCAAGAATGTACACCAACCTATTTGTTGTTCAGTATCTTCCTGTTTTATTCCGCTGGGTTCTGGATCCGTCATGTTTTTGACTTTCTTTCTTAAACTTTTGGGAGAGTAGCCGAACTGTAGGTGAATTGCTGTGTGGTTGGAGAAGCAGATCTGTCAAAATGAAAAATAAATAATTTTATTATAAGTTAAATTGATGCTTTCATTATTTCACATACTTAAATCATGTTGTGTTTATCTCGATATCAATATATAAAGTTATTTAATTTGTAAATTTTTTTTACTCAAATTGTTCTCGCTGGAATACAGGAATTCAAACTGTCGAACTTGAGTCTTAAGTGCCAATTTTTCAAAATGGAGATTTACAACACCTAAAAGATGAATAAATAAGATTTCCATTGATGTATGGTTTGTTAGGATAGTACAATATTTGGCCAAGATACAACTATTTGAAAATCTGGAATCTGAGGGCGCAAAAAAATCTAAATGCTGAGAAAAATCGCCTTTACAGTTGTCCAAATGAATTATTAAAAATGCATATTACTAATCAAAAATTAAGTTTTTATACATGTATAGTAGGAAACTTAAAAAAATATCTTAAATGGAATATGATCTTTACTATAGATATCCATACAATGTTGCCTACCTGGAATCGTACACAAAATGCTCTTCGAGCACTTCACTGTAGAAACAGCCAAGATATTCACATTGGGTCTCTCGTCTGGGTTTCTATGCTCAGGACACTTAAATTCTTAAGTCTCTGCACGTCTAATCTATTTTACCAACAAACATCTTCAGGGAATAAGGGCAGTAAATGTGCGTTCTGTGAATGAGAAATTATTATCCTGAAAAGGAAACTTCAATTTCTTTGTCTCTGCAAAACATATCATCACTTGAATCACTGGTAAAGCTGGTAGTCTTGCAATTTTATTTAAATCTGATTTGCCTGTTTCTGTAATCAGAAACAGGTCATGCGGAGTATGCCTGAATCTATGGGACAAAATTATGTCTTAAAAAGGGACGATTCTGAATGGTTGGAAACCCTAACTGCAAGGCTAAGTGTTTTCTTTAGAATAGACGGACAAACAGAGCTGGAATATATTTAAACAACACTGGCTGACCCTGTAAAATTTTGGTTTAATGAGCTGAATTTTTTATAACTATAAAAACCTCACCTCAGAAGACTCAAAGCTGTGTGGTGGCGCTGCACTAGCAGTGACTTTCTTTTCTTCATCTTCTTCTGGGGTTTTTATCGGCAGTTTGCAGACGAAGTGCATTACCGCCATCTACTGGATTAAGGTGTGAACTCATTGGCATATCAGATTTTATAACCTACTGCCTAAAAAAAAAATCTTTATATAAATAAATAAAAAAATAAAAAAATAAAATAAATAAATAAATATAGTGGGGAAAGTATGGCTTTTGGCAAGTGTGGGTACACTGCAAACTGGGTGTGGACACAATAGGGAAAGAGTGGGAATATTGTGTGCCAAAAGCATGCCTTCTATTTGTCCTAAGTAGCGTCCCAGTTGAAAATGTGTACCTAGTAGTGATGAGCGGGTCAGATTTTTTTCCAACCCACGTGTCCCGCTTTTATGAAACTATTTGGCCCACCCCACAAATAAAGTAACATTTCTTTACCCGCCTCGACCTGCAGGTTACCCATGGAGAACCGCGGGTTATGAGATGACCCGTGCATTGGGGACATCATGCAAGTTACATGGCTACATAGACCTTTGCATTGAAGCCTTATCAAAGAACCTAATAAAATATGAAAATATATATTCCAAATATTTAATAGATGCTAGGGAATTGTATGCAACATACATGGATTTTGTTTTTCATTTTGTTTTTAATGACCCGCCCCACAGATAGGGTGCCAATTTCTTTTATGAGACGACCCGCGCATCACTAGTACTGTATAGGGCCCCAGCAGACCTCACAGTATGCCCACACTTTGGAGGGAAATGTGGACATAAACCTGTGTAGGGCCTTTGTGGCCTTAAAAAATAACAATACTTTGTACCTGCAGAATGCTGCAATATTACTATTAAATCAAATGCAGAATAACTGACTAACTAACATAATATAAACTAACATGTTGAAAGTAGAAGTAATAAATTAAGAGTCATAAATGTAAAATACTTTGATTTATTCACAGCTATGTGAAAGATGCAGAAAAAACACTGTTCAAAATTTTAGGATCATTAAGTTAAGATGTTTTTGAAAGAAGTCTCTTATGCTCACCCAAACTACATTTATTTGTTCAGAAATACAGGTAAAGCAGTATCATTATAAAATATAAAAATGTTAAATAACTATTGTAATATTTAAAAAAATGTTTTGCTATGATGTATGTGTAAAAAAAAAATTGCTTTATTATTTAACAGTTCATGTTAAGTTTTGGTGTTTGGTTTAGTTGCTTAGGCTAAATAGTTTACCAGTTAACATAATGTTATTGAAAACTATTATACCAAGCAACACAATTAACATTAGCTTCCCACGTTTAGGCTATATTAAGTTTGTTGGTGGTACAGAAAAAATAAAAATAAATACAGTGTTTTAGTGTTGTACAACATTACATGTTAATGCCACCGTATTAATGTAATGGTAAACTCGCGTGGAGCAGCAACATTTACTGTGAGCCGCTCTGAGAAACTTGTTTTGCTTAAAGCCATCTGTAGCTAAAGAGACCTCTGCAATGTAGTCCACAAGCTACACACTGATTCAATATACTCCTTCACACACACACACACACAAATGTACTTTCTCACTCACATTCAAACATAAGTTTTTCTGTTTCTGTTAGGACATTTCAAATATTTTAGAATACCTTTCTGTAGTATTCTCTTTTGCATTATTAGTAATTGTTCTTACTAAACTATTAATGTGTATTTGTCCTCTATACTTTTATGGCTCTCAATAGATTCAGTGGTTGGAGTTGTGTTAATACTCCTTGTCAAGTTCTGTTGCTATTTTCTGATTACGTTTCTGGGTACATTTAAAAACAAAACATATTGATAATTTAATAATTGTTGAAAAGCTAAAATGGTGGTTTTTAACTTCCAAATAGTTGTGCAATGATTGATAAATAAACGTCCTTAATATATTATAGTACTATGATTAACATTTAAATGATTAATTCATTAGAAAATTGTTGCTACAAATTCAGGTGTCATCACTTTGTTCAGTTCATTGTTTGTCATTAAATCAGTGTTGCTGATGCAAAGTAGGCCATTCGTTAACAAACTCCAAGTAACTAAATTGGGATACAATTATGAGTTATTCACAAACTGTTAAACATTTAACTGTTGGTTAATTTGAAGCTAGCCTTTATCTGGGAGATCACAGGGATATGTGAATAATTGATCTGTTTACTGGTTGCATATGATTTTTTGCATGACTCGGGTGGAGAAAAGCTGTTGCTATCAAATATTGTTTACTTAATCAACTGAGAAAGTGTAATAATGGTGAAGGGATAGATCAAATAGGCCGACTAATGGAAGGTTTGCAGAGAAATTTCATGCTCCCTTTTAAAAGTTTTATTTTAAATTTATATTTTATAAATTTTTCAAGATGTTTCTTCTTTGCTGAAGATCCATATACTATGCAACTATAGTTCAGTCTAATCAACATTATGTAAATCGTTTTAATGCCAACTTGCCGCCCCGCAGACCAAGTCATACATCTCATTATATTAAACACTCTCTTGCATTTATCCTCCATCCTTTTAACATTCTTTCCATGTAAGTCTACTGTCTAACCACATGGCTAGCTGTAACTACTTTTTCTTTCTAGTTTTAGAGATAGGGGCTGTGTCAGAAATGGCACAACTCCCTAGTATGCAAAAAGCTGTAGGTGACCAAATAAGTATGTTTGAATCATCAGTATTCCATAAAAAGAGTAGACAAAAATTGCAATAATTCTCGAGAGATTTGGACGTACATTCTAATATACCTACATACCAGCTATATAGTAGGAAAAGAGTATGTGAAGAAAGAAGTACATTTGAAAACCACAGTATTCATAAAAATTCATAAAATTAGGTCAGAAATCCCTTGATGTCCTATTGTTTCAGCCCAGATTCTGAGGTGTTCATCGATGGACACTCTTTTATGCCAGAAGCCCACGGGAGAGGATACATCATCATTGGACATGAATGAGAACAGCAACAAGGGCATTTACAAATTTATTACAAATCAAAAACTGTCATGGAATGCTCAACAATGCCTCTCTTCTGCGTATTAGGACTGATTTTCCCATTATCCATCTCTGCTCATTATATGCTGTTTAATCTCCTTATCATTGCATTATCACCTGTGTACCCTCAGCTCCCCTTTATCTGGACTGCTCTGCTCATTGTTCATTTGTGAAGTCTTGATCTACTCAAACTCTTTCTCTAGCTTATCTCTCGTGTTTGCTCTTGTGATTTTGACTTGGACTCTGATCTAGTTTTTGAACCTAAGCTTCCAGCCCCTTACCCAGGCCTGTTTTGAGTTAAGATTCTTGGATTTGCCCTTACCTGTGTGCTGCTTTGAGTTATTTATACTGGCCCTGCCTAGTGTTCTTGAGTTCTATGACTGTCTGCTGGCTTGCCTGTGTTACTAAAATACTGCAGATGGATCCGACCGCCTCAGCCTCTTCATCACAGAAGACTTCACTGAAACAGGATCCAGCAGATTTCCCTATCCCTGCCGAGCGTGGCTGAGAATCAAGCTCCGAGTCCAGCTGCACCTGCTCCCGTTCCACCTGCCGTGAGTAAACATACAAGCCAGCCTAAATTATCCCTTTTCCGAGAAATTTGATGGCTAAAATTCTGCCTGTAAGGGATTTTTGTTGCAGTGCAGCTTGTATTTTGATCAGCAGACATAGTCCTACTCCACTGATGCGAACCGCGTTTCCTTCATATGCTCCCTACTCACCGGCTGGGCTCTGGAATGGGCTACTGCACTCTGGTATGGAGGTAAGCTCTCTTTCCCTTCTTATGATGAGTTTTTAACCCAATTTAGAGAGGTGTTTGAACATTCAGCAGGAGGAAAGGATCCAGAAGAACTACTGCTCATGTTACGCCAGGGTAATTCTACCGCAGAGGACTACACTACTACTACTACACACTCTCTTTTCGGACCCTTGCAGCTCAAGCTGGATGGGAGGAGGAACCTCTAAAGCTCCTGTATCGCAAAGGACTCAACCTGGACATCCAGGGAGAGCTGGCATGCTGGGACGACGGTAAAATTCCTTGAATCAAATTATGGAGCTCGCCATCCGCCTCGACAACTTGATTCGCTCCTGACGCACACCTCTCAGGTCCAATTTCTTCGAGTGTGCTTCCTCCAGCACGGGGTCGGAGCCCATGCAGATTGGTTACACGAGCATCTCTACATCGGAGCGGGAAAGGAGATGCCGTAATCATCTCTGCATGTATTCCGGAGAGGCAGGACATCTGAGGGCTACCTGCCGGGTTAATCAAGCGCTCAATAATTCTGCTGCGGTGAGTTCTAATCACTCTTCTAAATTGTTTTCTGTGGATAGTTCTTTGAAGTTTAACGGACAAACTTTAAATGTAAATGCCTTGATTGATTCTTGAGCTGCGGTGAGTTCTAATCACTCTTTTAAATTATTCTCTGTGGATAGTTCTTTGAAGTTTAACAGAAAAGTTTAAATGTAAAGGCCTTGATTGATTCTGGAGCTGCTGGAAATTTTATCGAACTTGCATTTGCCAAAACTCTCCTCATATGTGAGTCTGGTGTGACCGTGGACCGCTGTACCTCCACGCGGAAGAGTTTACCCGCAGTCACAACCTGAAACAGAAGCCATGAGGGCGTACATTGACGAACAGCTGGCTAAAGGTTTTATTACTACCTCTACATCTCCGGCTTCCGCCGGATTCTTTTTCGTGCATCAACTATCGTGTTCTTAATGAAGTGACAGTGAAATACCGCTTTCCTCTCCCGTTATTCCCAGCAGCTCTGGAAATGCTCCGTACTGCCCGCTACTTTACCAAGCTGGACTTAAGGAATGCAAACAACCTGATTCACATACAGAGTTGTGTCGAGTGGAAAACTGCGTTTTCTACTATCTCCGGGCACTACGAATATTGGGTGATGCCTTTCGGCCTGTCAAACAGTCCTTCAGTTTTTCAAGCATTTGTATATGAAATTTTCTGGGACATGTTACATCAGAGAGTTATTGTCTACATTGATGACATTTTGATTTATTCTGATTCCCTGGCGCCCAGAACGGCAAAGCTGATGCCCTGTCCCGACAGTTTGACGGTCCCTGTGAAGAATCAAAGCCTGAACCCATTATTCCCACTTCACTAATCGTGGCTCCTGTCCACTGGGACATCATCTCCAAAATCACAGTATCTCTAAGTAATCATCCCGCCCGTCTCTTTGTTCCATCCAGGCTCTGCCACCGTGTGCTTCAGTGGGTTCACTGCACCCCTAGCGTGGGTCATCCTGGTATCGCGGCCACCATACAGTTGGTTTCCAATCGCTTTTGGTGTGTTTCATTCCAGTCTGATGTCATCAAGTTTATTCATCAATGCCCGTTTGTAACACTGTGAAATCCTCCCATCTCAAACCCCCTGGATTATTACAACCCCTGCCAGTACCACAGCGACCCTGGTCGCACATCGCAGTGGACCTTGTTACAGATCTGCCTCCATCCCAGTGGTTTACTACCATCATCTCCATGGTGGACCGCTTCTATAAGTCCTGTTGTTTTATACCCCTGACCGGCCTGCCCACGTCCTTACAGAAAGCCGAGGCTCTTCTCAACCAAGTGTTTCGTCTCTTTGGTCTGCCCGAACTTCTGGTTACCATCCCTAGGCCAATGGGCAGGTTGAATGTCTAAACCAGGATTTGATTCGATTTCTAAGAACTTACTGCCACCAGAATCAGCAGTACTGGAGTCTCTGGTCTGGGCGGAGTATGCCCAGAATTCCCTGTTAAAGCCTGCCACTGGTCAAATGCCTTTTCAATGTGTTTTAGGTTTCCAGCCTCCCCTCTTCCTCCCAGCAGTAAATGCATGGCTCCGGCACAATGAGGCCACCTGTGATGCTGCTCACATTCTCTTGCAGCACGCCATTCGCTGTTACCAGCATTAGGTAGGCAAAGGGGTCTCAGATACCGAGCAGGAAACTATCTCCTCATTTTGTCGGGCCATTTAAGATTCTTCATCAGATAGCACCGCTGTCGCCCCCAGGAGAGAGAGGAGCTGAGAGGAGGTCACTCCTGTGCAGACTCAACCCATTGAGGTGGATGGCGTGGAGGCTTTCTGGGGTGCGTGAGGTCCCGGGCTCCAGAAGTCACAGTGGGGTTTGCAATACATTATCGACTGGGAGGGGTACGGTCCCAAGGAGCACTCCTGGGTCAGGTCTCAGGATATCCTGGATCCCATATTAACTGCTACTTTTCACCGAGACCACCCAGATCGACCTGCTCCAAGACCCTGTGGTAGACCCTGCCGTCGGCCAGGTCCTTGCTTCCGGAGCCGCTCGCGGGTTGGGGCTCTGTCCTCAGCTCCCCTTTATCTGGACTGCTCTGCTCATCATTCATTTGTGAAGTCTTGATTTACCCAAAATCTGTCTCTAGCTTATCACTCATGTTTGCTCTTGTGATTTTGACTTGGACTCTGATCTCGTTTTTGAACCTAAGCTGCCAGCCCCTTACCCAGGCCAGTTTTGAGTTAGGATTCTTGGATTTGCCCTTACCTGTGTGCTGCTTTGAGTTATTTATTGAGGGCAGCAGTGGCTCAGTGGTTCATGTAGGTTGTCTACAAACTGGAAGGTTGTTGGTTCAATCCCTGGCTCCACCTGACCAAGTGTTGAGGTGTCCTTGAGCAAGACACCTATCCCCAGCTGCTCCCGATGAGCTGGATGGTGCCTTGAATGGCTGACGCCGCAGTTGGTGTATGAATGAGTAGTGTGAATGTGAGGCAACTTGTAAAGTGCTTTGGATGGCCATGAGGTCTGTTGAAAAGGCTATATAAATGCAGTTCATTTACCATTTATTTATACTGGCCCTGTCTAGTGTTATTGAGTTCTATGACTGTCTATCTCTGCTGGCTTGCCTGTGTTAATAAAATACTCCAGATGGATCTGACTGCCTCAGCCTCTTTGTCACAAAAACAAAGTTCCTTGAGTTAAAATCAGATTTGTTGAGCTACTGTATAGTAAACTGTTAATTGAGGTGTAAGCGATAGATATTAATGTTACAGTATGACTTTTTTTACACTGATTTTTTTCTGTAAAAACAAGATTTATGTAGAGTGAACAGCAGAGCTCCAGTAAGCACATGTACATCTCTGAAGTGCATTTACATAAATATGTCTATTTAACATAAGATAAGCAAAAAAAAAATAATAATAATTGTTGTTATTTATAAGCTTTAGGGATGAAATAAGAAATTCAACAAGAATTTGAGGCAGTTTTGATTGTAGATGAAAATTTTATACAAAGAAATTAATAACATATTCATTCTTGAGATTAATTTTGGGTTTTCGTAACTATATATATATATATATATATATATATATATATATATATATATATATGTGTGTGTGTGTGTGTGTGTGTGTGTGTATATAATTTAAGGATCAAACTGTGGGTCATTTTAGTAGAGTTAGAAATATAAAAACTTAATTCAACATAAAATATTTTTGTCATGACAACCCTTGGAGCTATGGGCATGGTAATATTAGACCAATCTCGAATCTCCCTTTTCTGTCCAAGATACTAGAAAAGGTGGTATCCTCACAATTATATTCCTTCTTAGAGAAAAATGGTATATGTGAGGATTTCCAGTCAGGATTTAGACCGTATCATAGTACTGAGACTGCTCTCCTTAGAGTTACAAATGATCTGCTCTTATCATCTGATCGTGGGTGTACCTCTCTATTAGTTTTATTGGATCTTAGTGCTGCGTTTGACACAATTGACCACAACATTCTTTTGTATAGACTTGAACACTTTGTTGGCATCAGTGGAAGTGCATTAGCATGGTTTAAATCGTACTTATATGATCGCCATCAGTTCGTAGCAGTGAATGAAGATGTATCATATCGATCACAAGTGCAGTATGGAGTACCTCAAGGCTCAGTACTAGGGCCGCTACTCTTCACGCTTTATATGTTACCCTTGGGAGATATCATCAGGAAACATGGTGTTAGCTTTCACTGTTATGCTGATGATACTCAGCTCTATATTTCCTCGCAGCCCGGTGAAACACACCAATTTGAAAAACTAATGGAATGCATAGTCGATATAAAAAATTGGATGACGAGTAATTTCTTACTGCTAAATTCAGAAAAAACAGAGGTGTTAATCATAGGGCCTAAAAACTCTGCTTGTAATAACCTAGAACACTGTCTAAGACTTGATGGTTGCTCTGTCAATTCTTCGTCATCAGTTAGGAACCTAGGTGTGCTACTTGATCGCAATCTTTCCTTAGAAAGCCACGTTTCTAGCATTTGTAAAACTGCATTTTTCCATCTCAAAAATATATCTAAATTACGGCCTATGCTCTCAATGTCAAATGCAGAAATGTTAATCCATGCATTTATGACTTCAAGATTAGACTATTGTAATGCTTTATTGGGTGGTTGTTCTGCACGCTTGGTAAACAAACTACAGCTAGTCCAAAATGCAGCAGCAAGAGTTCTTACTAGAACCAGGAAGTATGACCATATTAGCCCGGTCCTGTCCACACTGCACTGGCTCCCTATCAAACATCGTATAGATTTTAAAATATTGCTTATTACTTATAAAGCCCTGAATGGTTTAGCACCTCAGTATTTGAATGAGCTCCTTTTACATTATACTCCTCTACGTCCGCTACGTTCTCAAAACTCAGGCAATTTGATAATACCTAGAATATCAAAATCAACTGCGGGCGGCAGATCCTTTTCCTATTTGGCGCCTAAACTCTGGAATAACCTACCTAACATTGTTCGGGAGGCAGACACACTCTTGCAGTTTAAATCTAGATTAAAGACCCATCTCTTTAACCTGGCATACACATAACATACTAATATGCTTTTAATATCCAAATCCGTTAAAGGATTTTTAGGCTGCATTAATTAGGGAAACCGGAACCGGAAACACTTCACATAACACCGTACTTTCTACATCATTAGAAGAATGGCATCTACGCTAATATTTGTCTGTTTTTCTCTTGCTCCGAGGTCACCGTGGCCACCAGATCCAGTCTGTTTCCAGATCAGAGGGTCACTGCAGTCAACCGGATCCAGTACGTATCCAGACCAGATGGTGGATCAGCACCTAGAAAGGACCTCTACTGCCCTGAAAGACAGCGGAGACCAGGACAACTAGAGCCCAGATACAGATCCCCTGCAAAGACCTTGTCTCAGAGGAGCACCAGGACAAGACCACAGGAAACAGATGATTCTTCTGCACAATCTGACTTTGCTGCAGCCTGGAATTGAACTACTGGTTTCGTCTGGTCAGAGGAGAACTGGCCCCCCAACTGAGCCTGGTTTCTCCCAAGGTTTTTTTCTCCATTCTGTCACCGATGGAGTTTCGGTTCCTTGCCGCTGTCGCCTCTGGCTTGCTTAGTTGGGGTCACTTCATCTACAGCGATATCATTGACTTGATTGCAAATAAATGCACAGACACTATTTAAACTGAACAGAGATGACATAACTGAATTCAATGATGAACTGCCTTTATCATTTTGCATTATTGACACACTGTTTTCCAAATGAATGTTGTTCAGTGCTTTGACGCAATGTATTTTGTTTAAAGCACTATATAAATAAAGGTGATTGATTGATTGATTGATATTAGTACATGACAATATACTGTATTGCTGCTGCACCATATAACATACATGAATCACCTCATAGCAGATCTATACAGGTGGAGCCGGGGAAGGTGAAAGGGTTTCTGAAGCAAGCTGCAACTGCTACAGCAAACTCTAGTCATATTTTAATCTTGAGCAGCGAGCTTACTGGTTACCAATACAGGAGAGAACCAATCAGCTGTTTAATGTGATAATGATGTCATTAGCTTAGATTGAGTTAGATCTATCGGGCTGCGCCATCTAGAGTTTCATGCCTGAACTTTGTACTGGTAATATTACAATCACAATAAAAGGGCAGCTGTGTCTTCAACAAGACCATAAAATGAGCAAATTTCAACATCAAAATATTTACAGACAAATGCATTTAACCTGTCGCTCATATCTTTCAAGTGTTGCGCTTGTTAACATCATACTGTAGGTCACATGATAACATCAACATGGCAGATGAAGTCCGGATCACATTAATACTCAATGAGATGTGGCTGTAGAGTACATATCTTCTAGCGCTTGATAAGTAATTATTGAAATGAAGTACCTACTCATTTAGAATGCCATTCCGGATGCAGCCTCTATCAACAATCCTGATTTGCCTATCAACCCACATTCAAACACTCTTGTACCCGTTTAGTCTTCATAGAGGTTTATCCATTACTGTGTTCAGATCCTCAGTCCACCCTTGGTAGGATAAAAAAAAAAACAAAAAAAAAAAAACACCAATTTATATTCACTTAAACATCCCAGTACTTCCAAAATATTTGAACATAAATGCTATTACATGCTATCTACCTGGATTTTATAAATTCTTAATTAATAAATTATCTAATTTATTCTTTAACTAATTTCTTTCCACAATATATTTCTTACAGTACATTATAACATGTTGAACTGTTTCTTTAAAGTCACATACCTCTCATTAGTGTTGTCAAAAGACCCGGTACATCGGTACCAAGTCGGTACTAAAAAAATTTAAATGTGACGGTACCAGGTTTCTTTAAGTACCGGTAGTACCGAGGTCCCATTCAAACCCGGTTCAGCGCTATGATTTCCGCGAAGCAGAAAACGAGGTCGGAATCTCAAAATCCAGTCACGAAAATGAAACTTATATTTCAGTCATGGAATTAGTCAAAGTTAGCATAAATTAATCAAATCAAATCTCCATATGGACCAGTATCTTTAAATGTTAAGCTGCAAAAGTTGTTTGAAATATGAATCTGTGTTCTGCGCGTCTCTGTGTGAATAAATGAATGGCGGGTTTGTTTACTACATAAACTGAAGCGCGTGACGCTTGCATTAATTTCAGCATCTGAGCTTCAGATTTTCTCTCCATCAAGCGATCTGAACTTTTCAGTTCATCTCAATGGATGCACAGCGCACCTGTATTTGATGCTCTGTAAACTCTTTGTGAAGGCGCAAAACTCACCGTCGCTTTACTGATAGCGCTGTTTCTCAAACATGCAAAGAGAGAGAGAGCGAGAGTCTTACAACGCTGAATCGACACGCTATATGTAAACTATTTTTTGTCTTCTCCTGTCAAAATAATTGAGTTCAATTAGAATTATTCATATTCATTTTCGAACAAGCAGAAGACATACTGGTTTCTCCAGTAGTGGGCGGAGCTAATGCGCAAATGGCAATTTCATTGGCTGGCGCTGATTTAGTCCCTGTTTTGATTGCAGCAAATCAGTTTGACCGAACGACCATGATCATGAACCCAGCACCTCATCAATTCATAGTGCATTGTATATACATTAGTATGATAGTAGAATTAGTAGTAGTATTATCTTTTAATAGTAATTTATATGATCTATTACTATTTTTTTTACAGAAACCCTCAATGACCAAAAATATCTTAAGCATCACCACCAGTCTTAAGTTCAGTTAAAATGACAAATATGCATTCATTAGGCCCAAAAGTAAATTTTTACATAAAGGCATTGTGCTAGAAATATTACTATTATTTAGTCAAATGTATGTGATACTGCTACTACTGTTGAATTTTTTTTTTATAAAACTTTATTTTTTAAAGAAATAAATCACAATATTTCTTCCATGTTTCATTAAAAGACAAATTAAATTTGGGTGAAACTTGTTTACTGTTTTTCATAATTATATAACTTGTAGAAAAACTTTAAACACAATTGTAAATAAGTATAAAGAATGGCATTGGTTTTATTTTTAGTGCTAAAGTTTCGTTCTTTTTTTATTAGCATATTTTTGTGTTTTGCTTTGGTACCGAAATTGGTACAGAGAACCGTGGATTTTCACTGCTATCGGTACCGAATACTGAAATTTTAGTACCGTGACAACACTACCTCTCATAGACCTGCTGGATGTTTGCTTATTAAATGCATTGTAGCTGTTTAACCTTGTATGCCCCAATCATACCCTTGTAATGTTCTCCTCAGTTCTACTCCAACTTGATACTCCTCCCTTACCCACTGCTGACTGTATTTGATACAAATGTTTACATTTGGTATATTTGTCCTAATGCTGTTGCCATCATTTCTAAATACACTTCTTGATTTTATTTCTAACCGGCTTCTTTCTAGTTTTAAAGACAGCTCCTGCATGTCAGAGAAATTGGTGTGCCAAATTTTTCTCATTGGTGAAAGGCCAATCAGCCTTTACCATAAATATACTTCATTACTTTTGGCTGAAAAAAAGATAGTGTGATGCTGTATATTTATATAGATGAGGTTAATTGTGAAAAAAAGAGAAGAAATTAGGTGTTAAAATGATTTATCTATCCCTGGCTCAGTCCTGAACGTCATTTTACACTGCATGCAGCTGCTTAATGAAAAACATCAACTAAAAACATATTTGGCGCTCAGAATGAGCATGAACTGTTAAAATATTTTGCCTAATTAAATTAAATGAAGTGTAAGTGTACATGTTGCACATGTTCCTGCCCCCATGGTCATGGCACAAAAATACTATTAATGCTATTAATATTACTATTAAAAATCTTTACATTAAATAGCTTTCTATTAGGCCTAATGCATTGCAATTAAGACTGCACAATTTCGGAAAATTTTCATATTGCTGTTATTGAGGTCAATATTTCGATATGTGATTATAATAAACAGTATCATGAGTCAACGTGATAGGTTTTTAAGGAAAATGCACACACAGATTAGTGATAATGCTAACATTTGTATTTGTAAAACTATAAATGTTTTCAAACAGAATTATTTTTACAAAATGAAATAACATTTGCATTAACGTAAACATTTTCTGAAAAGGATAGCTAAAATAAATAAAAAAATTTATAAAAACATACACATTTTCACAAAAATAAGACATTTTAAACATTTTGTCCAAACAAACAGGGACATTTATGCAGGATGAAACATGTACTCTGTATAAACTCTTTTGGAAACTGGATATAAAATTGTGGTTCAGTCAATGATACTCAAACCACCGTTTTTTGTGTGTGTGTGTTTTAAAGCTGCGGTAGGGAACTTTTGACGCTCTAGCGGTTAATAAACAGAACTGCTTGCGTCTTGCGGAAGAACATCGTAGCCGGAACTACTTCTCTCTGTTTATGTCTATGAAGAATCACAAAGGTACTGGGTTTCTCCGCCGCGGTACCCCCGAAGCAATCTAAAATAGTCCGAATATAAACACTTATTATAGGTGCACCCTAGTGATTCAGGACAAGCCAAAAACACGGTTTGGAAAATGGATTCATGGTGTACTCGCTTATTATATACATTACATTTTGAACACAAACAAAGTTACGGACCGCAGCTCTGATTGGTTATTTTTTACCAGGAGCGATGGAGTTTCTGCAAATGGCAACAGGACCACTGGGAGGAGCCAGAGGAGCTTGATTTTTTTTTACAGATTATCTGTCTCATATTCTACTGTCAGGACATAATGACAGGTTTAATAAATATGTAAAAAATATTTTTTTACAAAAGTTCCCTACAGCACCTTTAATGACCAACTTGTACTTCCAAATCCTCTTTCTAAATTAAACTTATCACATTATAGGTTCTTTGCCAAAAACAAGCATATCCACCTTCTCTGGTTTCAGAGCACTGATTTGACACATTACCACTGTTGCAAAAAGCTCTCTCTGATGTACAGCTTTGTATGCCTAGATATTTCAATGCTAGCTTGTATAACCTAGGGAAGTTTACTTTGTGGGTCTTACACCATTTCAGTGGATTTTCTCCATGCTCTATACATGGCATGTAAATGTAAGCATTGAGTTCAGTGGCCACTGCTTCTCTAAACTGTGGCATAAAATCAGATGTGGATGACAATGATGCTCTTGGTGCTGTGCATGTGATTTCCTTGAAGAAACTGTCCAGAATTTTATTTTGGGCTTTAGCAACAGGTGGACTTTCCACATCCATGCTATCATTCTCCATCACTGCAGTGCTTTGGGCTACAGATTTGCTGGTGGTGAATATCCTGAAACAAATAATGCACATTTTAGAAATTTGTTACATTGAATTCTTACCAGTTAAGTAATCAGTTTCACTCACTATCAACTCAGAGATGGCTCGTACCTTTAAGGTCTAGGTCTCTTCTTCAGAGATGTATTGTGTTTTGAACCTTAGGTCTAGGAAAGCTGTGAAGTTTAACAAGCCCTGTGTGCCTGTATATTTGTTGTTGAGTTAGCTAACAATTTTTGATTTCAGTGATTTGGTCAGGTCAGCATCTGTTTCATCATCAGCCATCACTGAGGTGTTCAGAAGATGCACAGCAGGTTTCACACAAGATATGCTCACATAACATTCACCCAATAAGGCACTTGTAAAGTCCTGGAGTAGGCTTAATGACTTGTTTACAGATTCCAAGACCTCCAGGTCCTGCCATGAAGAGAGTAGGCGTTGCACTTTGCAGTCTGTAGAGAAAACTTGTGACAATGCACTTTGCTGCTCTAGGACTCTTGCTATCATTTTCTGAGTGGAACCCCATTGTGTTGAGCAGTCTGTCACCATGGCATGCTCTGGGAGGTTGAGCTCTCATTGTGCTTCCCTCAAGGTCACTCTTTTCTTCCAACTATGGGAGAAGTGGCTAACAATCTTCCTGCATATACCAGTAGCTCCGCTAATGCATTGTGCATTTTCTTTCAGCGCATTTTCTGTGAATGATAAGATAAATGTTTTTTTACTTACTACAGTAATATTGCAAAATGTTTAAATTCACATTCTGATTACATGCTCAATTCATATTAATAGCATAAAACAGTAATACAAACATGAGAGCACACACAAAAGTTTGTTTTTGTGAATTGTGAGGACATTCCATAGGCATATTGGTTTCTATACTGTTCAAAACTTATTTTCTATCGTCTTACTACACCAACCCTATACCTAGCCCTCACAGGAATCTGTGCATATATATATATATATATATATATATATATATATATATATATATATATATATATATAAAATAAAAAAACAATTTGTATCCTGATACAGTGTTAACCTTTTTATGAAATCATTAATAAAATTAAAAACGGTGAACAATTTTCCACACCACAATCCATCTAGCACATTTCAGCAGCAAACATACCCTCATTCATATTCTTCTCTTCACTCTCCGAGGCAGAAGTGTCCAAACTCATCCTTTCGAATCATCCTACTACTTGTCCGCTTGATCCTATTCCATCTCATCTCCTTCAAGCCATTTCTCCTGCAGTTGTACCTGCACTCAATCACATTAATAACATATCCCTCCACACTGGCATTTTTCCCTTATCACTTATACAGGGCTTGATCTCAGTTGTTGAAGCACTGAAACTGGCAAGAGCAGAATCCAAATCTTCCATACTTGGCTTGCTTGATCTGTCCACTGCTTTCACACAGTTAACCACCAGATCCTCCTGCCAACCCTACCGACAAAGGGCATCTCAGGAACCGCAGTCCAGTGGTTTGAGTCTTACCTATCAGATAGGTCATTTAAAGTATCTTGGAGAGGTGAGGTGTCCAAGTCGCAACATCTAACTACTGGGGTGCCTCAGGGCTCAGTTCTTGGACCACTTCTCTTCTCTGTCTACATGGCATCAAGTTCTGTCATTCAGAAACATGGCTTTTCAGATTTGCTTTATTCAACATTAAGAAGATCAGGCCCTTTCTTTCAGAACATGATGTACAACTCCTTTTTCAAGCTCTTGTTCTGTCCAGGCTTGACTATTGCAATGCTCTCTTGGCAGGTCTTCCAACCAGTTCTTTCAGACCTTTACACAGTTAATCCAAAACGCTCTGTTTATCAGTTTGCACTGGCTAGTAATAGCTGCTGACATAAAATTCAAGGCATTGAAGTTTGCATACATAACCACCACTGGCACTGCACCCCTTTACCTAAATTCATTACTTCAGACTTATGTGCCATCTAGAAGCTCGCTTTTGCAAGTGAACGTCGCTTGATTGTGGCATTCCAAAGAAGCACAAAGACACTTTTATGGACTTTTATGTTCCCTCCTGGTGGAGTCCTTAGCCATCTTCAAGAATCGGCTTAACTTTAGCACTCACTATTCTTATATTTTAGATACACCATCTGGTGCACCTGGACATATCATCCGTGATGTAACGTAGGATCACGGGGGGTTTCGGGTCTTTCAACAATCAGACCTCCTTCCCTAGGTGACCCAGCCGGGGTGATCAGGTCCCAGCTTTTGTCCAGGTAGCTCTACTACCCTACACGCCATGCCTCTCCTCTCCTGATCCACAGCCACCTTGATGCTACTTCTGCAGCATCAGTGGCCAACTTGATGGCCCTTCGCTGGCTCGCCCCTGTGATGCCAAGCATTTTGTAGGTCCTGCAAAGGGATTGGCCCACAAACCCTCGACATCCCACTTCGACGGGTTGGCATATTGCCCGCCACCCATTTCTCCGGCAATCCTCCAAGAGCTGGGAGTACTTTGCCCTCTTTCTTTCATTGGCCTCCTCCATACGGTCCTCCCAAGGCACTGTGAGCTCCAAGATAATTTACCTGCTTGGAGGCCTCTGAGGTAAGCACAATGTCTGGCCTTAATGTTGTTATGGCAACTGCCTCAGGGAACTTCAGCTGCTTGCCCAGATCAACTGACAGCTCCCAGTCACGCGCCGTTGCCAACAGGACAGAGGAGGTGCCCCCGGGCAGCTGGTGTTGACTTCTCCCCAGCTCTGACAAAAGCTATGGTCTTCACTGGGCGGAGACTCTTGCTGTGGCTAATTCCACTGCAGATAGAATCTGCTACGGCTTTTAGGACCTGGTCATGCTGCCAGCGGTAATGCCCTTCGCCCAGGGCTTTTGGACAGCAGCTCAGGATGTGTTCCAACGTTCCTCTCTTCTGGCAGAGGGGGCATGCTGGTGTCTCCACCTTTCCCCAGGAGAAGAGGTTGGATGGACTTGGCCACACGTCATAGACGCCTGGATCAGGAATTTTATCCTGTAGGGCTCAGCCTTCCAAAGCTCAGTCCATGTGACTTTGCGCTCCACTGTTTGCTCCCATCTTGTCCAGGCGCCCTGTTGCCGCATCCTAGCCATCTGGCAAGCTCGCTTCTCCTCAACTCTTGCATGCACCTCCTCCAGAATCAGTGACCTCCTCTCTTTCCCTTCCGCCTTGTCGTAGCGAGGAGTTCTTCTGCTGCCCAGGCCAGCTCTCCCCTGTGCCACTGAGCCCACCAACACCTTTTGCCGTAGCCTTGACTCCGCGTCATCCACTGCCACGGTAGCCCTCCACTTCCGCCCTGTCCTGACCTCAATCCCAGCCTGGGCAACCTTTGGATAACTGGAATCCTGATACTGTAGGACCTCCCTGGACCGCGTCAAAATGAACTCCTCGCTCAGGCTGCTCATGGCAAAGCTTCAGCTTGTGGTTCTGCCCATATAGTGCGATGCTGCTCAGGCTTCGAGGCAGTTCCATCCACCTGCGCAGAAACCTGCTGATCCTCATCTCAAAACCTTCCACCATTGAAATGGGGACTTCATACACCAGGAGGGGCCATAGGATCCAAGGGAGGATACCGTGCTGGTAAATCCAGGCCTTGAACTTGCCAGGAAGTCCAGACTTGTCCACCACGGCCAGCCAGGTCTCCAGGTCTTGGATGGTCGCTTTTGTGGAAGCTGCGTCTCGCATGCTGCAAATGAACACCTTCCCCAGGCTCTTCACATGTTCCTCTGTCAGTGATGGTATCTTGGTGGTGCCAAGTGAGAAGTGGAACTTGTCAGTAACCTTCCCTTTCTTCAGCACGAGGGACCTTGACTTTGCCGGCTTGAAGTTCATGCGAGCCCAGGACATCAGTTCCTGAAGGCCGTTCAGGATCCACCTGCAGCCTGGGACAGATGTTGTGGTCACTGTCAGGTCATCCATGAAGGCTCGAATGGGTGGCTGTCTAACTGCAGACTTAGAGAGGGGCCCCCTACACTGCATTTCAGCAGATTTCACCAGCATGTTCATGGCGAGTGCAAAAAGGATGACTGAGATTGTACAGCCAGTGGTGATCCCCTTCTCAAGCTTGTGCCAGTCTGAGGTTGTTGTTCCGGAGGAGACTCTCAGATGGAAGTTGGCATAGTAGTCCAGGATGAGGTCTCTGAACTTCTTCGGTGTGTGATGCCGGTTCAGTGCCTCTTCGACCAGTTTATGGGGTATGGATCCATAGCCATTTGCGAGGTCCAGACACAGCACAGCCAGGTCCCCCTTGTTCTCTCTTGCTTTCCTGATAAGCTGAGTGACCACGCCTGTATGCTCCAGACATCCAGGTACCCCTGGGGCTCCTCCCTTTTGGACTGATGTATCGACATAGGAATTCTTCAGGAGGTAATCTGTCAGTCGCCTGGAATTGAGGCTGAAGAAGATCTTTCCTTCAACACTCAGCAGTAAGATTGTCCGGAACTGATTGATTTTCTGAGACTTCTCCTCCTTCGGGATACAAACACCCTGCCTGTCTCCACTGGTCTGCTACCCTTCCCCTCCTCCAAATCACCTTCAGGATCTTCCAGAGTCTGTGGAGTAGTATTGGACAGTTCCTATAAACCTTGTAAAGGTACTCCACTGGGCCCTGGAGTGGAGTTTGCCCTTGCCCTTCTAACCACCTCCTGGATCTCCTTCCAACCGGGCTCTTTCCCGTCAAAGTCCAGTGTTGGTGCAGGTGGATTGATCAAGAACCTGCAGGGCCCTAGGTCTTGCTCTCTGTACTCATCATTGTAGGATTGCTTGAGGTGGTGGTCAACCTCAGCTTTGGAGCAGGTGAGTTGGCCACTGCGCTTCTGTCCTAGCAGCTGTTTCGTAAATCCAAATGGGTTCGCTAGAAAGGCAGCTCTCCTCCTGGACCTCTCCTTCCTCCTCCTCCTATGCCCCTCCGCTCTCCGCAAAGTCATCAGCTTTTTGCGGATTATGCTGCATAGCTCTGCAAACGGTCCCCTCTCCTCTTCGCTTGCAACCTTGAACTGCTGCCTCAAGGTCTTCAGCTCCTGCCTGAGCTGATGGATTTTACTTGCTCTGTTGTTCATGGTATAGGGAGGCTTCGCTGCTCGCTTCTCCTCAAGTCCAAACCTCTCTGCAGCTAGGCTGATGATGATTGTAGTCATCGTTTTGAGGCATCGATCAGCTCTCCCCCTTTGGCAGTTGCCTCCAAGATGGTATCTGCGTCTTCGTCAAACTGACGCCACTCCTTCTCCTTGCTAGCTTGGGGCCACTTCACCCGACGATGTTCTGATGTCCTGTGTGGATCAGGTGGTTGCATCAGCTGGAGGCTCCGGGCACTGTGGGGTGTCTCCGGGCCTGGCTCCTCCTGCGTCTCACCAGGCGTAGTTCCTGTGCGCTGTGACTCTACCTCCTTCTGTATACACTTCTTGGACTGGTGGATCCGCAGGCCATGTCGGATTATATTCTTTAAAAAATTAAGTACCTTTCTAATCTTTTTGAATTATATATATATTCTTTTATTTATTATTCAATTATATATAAAAAGACCTCTAACACTAGCTTGCTCTATTCTTTTTTCTATTCAGTTTTATTTTTATTATATTATTTAAAAGCCCTTGCTAAGTGTACTGTGTTTAAACTGAGACTAGTTATAACACTTATATATCATTGCTCTTTTGTTGTTTTTATTGCTTCCATTGTCCTCATTTGTAAGTCGCTTTGGATAAAAGTGTCTGCTAAATGTAATGTAAATCATGTCCCTACTCTAGGCCTAATGAATGATATTGGAGTAGTAGGCAAATAGATATGGCAGATTTGTTTTTTTACACTCATCCATCTGTTACAAAATTATATTTAATGCTAATTATTAGCCCTAAATTAAATCAACCATTTCTAGTATGTTTTGTGGCACACAGAATGCTACATTGTATTTAAAATTATTTAATTAATAAATTGAGGATAAAATTGTCCCTATCCCCATAATTAATTGCTCTTAAAATTAACTATGGGTTTAGGGGGAAGTCGTGACCTAATCGTTAGAGTCGGACTTGTAACCCTAAGGTAGCGAGTTTGAGTCTCGTACCGGCAGGGATTGTAGGCGGGGAAAGTGAATGTACAGTGATCTCTCCCAACATCAATACCACGACTGAGGTGCCCTTTAGAGAGGCACAGTACAACCAACTGCTCCCTGTCTGCTGCAGCATAAATGGCTGCCTACTGCTCTGGGTGAGTGTTCACTGCTGTGTCTCTTCACTACACTTTCAATAAAAGTAAAGCAGTTAAAAATATGTGATGCAGTGTAAAAACTAAATATGTAATCAATTTAACTTACCAATGGCCAAATGAAGTCTATGCCCAAAGCACTGGATTCTAGTCCACTGATAAAGCTCTACTGCTTTGATAATGTTGGTGCCATTGTCTGTTGTGATGGCGACCTGACGCTCCACACAGAGGTCCCACGAAGCCAGTGCCTCACTCAAGCACAAGGCTATGTTCTCTCCGATGTGGTCGTCGGGGAAATACAATGTTTGCAGGCAGTGACTTTTCAATTCAAACTCCTCGGCGACAAAGTGCACAATCTAATAAATGGTTCACTTGTCCTGCTTTACCACAGGTCCGTAGCTGTTGAAAAAAACTTCACAGTAGGCATTTCCTTTTGAAATTCATCTTGGTGCAAGTTATAAAGTTTTCGGATAGCAACTTGATTGAAACAGTTTCAAGAGTGCAGCTGGTACCTCTTGCCCACTGTGCGGATCATTTTCTGAAATCCCACTTTACTAACGGTGTGTATGGGCATCAAGACTTTTGCTGGAGAGAGATTAGAAATCAGATCAGTGTCGATCTTCTCTGCATCCATATTCGTTCTGGTCTCCTCACTGAACACACAAGTGTTCTCAAGTCCACCCTTATTTAATATAATTGCAACATTTTGGCATCATATAATCGCACAGGCTGACATAACGATTGCAATTGCAATACAATTAATCCTCCAGCACTAATTGTAATGAATCACAATTGTCTGTGGTCTCCCAGTGGCCACATTATTAGCATTTAGCGTTAAGAGATTAATTTATACACACACACACAAAATAACACATACTGTATGCCTTCATCTCTGAAAATATTTGTCTTAAACTTTATAATGAACTCCGACAAGCTTGCAAACCTCAGTGTTCTCAAAATTGCCACTAACAATAGTTTGTAGATTAATATTTTAGCCTCCTATATGTTGTTGAAATTCCCATTTATTTTTGTGTTTCAGTACTGAGCAAGTTTGTGTATTGATGACTTCTGAGAAGGACTGAAAACCTGAAGAAAGATAATTCGGTTTACTCTAGGTGTATTAAGAAAACATTTTCAAAAACTGAAGTGATTTCCTTGTTTTATTTCTTAGAATGGGTGTAACTTAACAATTTAACAAACAACCCGAATAATCCTTCAAGATACTGATTAATCTGTGAAATAATCAACAAAAAGATTAATCATTTGAATAATTTCTGAACAAAATAATTACTTAATGAAGCCTTACCTAGCACCTGTACAGGATCAGAACCTCATCCAATTACTGTAATTTCAGACATGCACACATGTAATTTATGACAGATTAAAGAAGATAATTGAGTGAATCTCTCTCCACATGAATGGCAGTGATGAGGCTTTTCTCCAGTGTGGATCTTCTCATGTATTTGAAGTTGTGATGATCGTTTGAATCTCTTGTCACAGTGTGAACACTTGTAAGGTGTTTCTGTAGTGTGAACTGTCTGGTGCTGTTTCAGTCCAGTGTGGGTTTTTTTGTGTTTGTAAAGAGTTACTCTTCGCATGAAACTCCTCCCACACCGATCACATGTGTACGGCTTCTCTCCAGAATGGATCCTCAAGTGAACATGAAGGCTTTCTTTTTGTTTGAAATTCTTCCCACACTGATCACATGTATATGACTTCTCTCCACTGTGGGTTTTCTTGTGTGCAATAAGGTTTTTTCTTTGTGTGAAACTCTTCCCACATTGATCACATGTGTACGGCTTTTCTCCACTGTGGGTTTCCTTGTGTGAAATAAGATTTCCTCTTTGTGTGAAACTCTTCCCACACTGATCACATGTGTACGGCTTCTCCCCACTGTGGGTTTTCTTGTGTTTGTGAAGGGTTGCTCTTCGCATGAAACTCCTCCCACAATGATCACATGTGTATGGCTTCTCTCCAGTGTGGATCCTCATGTGCTCATGAAGGCTTTCTTTTAGTTTGAAATTCTTCCCACACTGATCACATGTATAAGACTTCTCTCTACTGTGGGTTTTCTTGTGCGCAATAAGGTTTTCTCTGAGGGTGAAACTCTTCTCACACTGATCACACGTGTACGGCCTCTCTCCACTGTGGGTTTTCTTGTGTTTGTAAAGGGTTACTCTTCGTATGAAACTCTTCCCACACTGATCACATGTGTACGGCTTCTCTCCAGTGTGGGTCCTCATGTGATCATGAAGGCTTTCTTTTTGTTTGAAATTCTTCCCACACTGAGCACATGTATGTGACTTCTCTCCATTGTGGGTTTTTTCGTGTGCAATAAGGTTTGCTCTTTGTGTGAAACTCCTCCCACACTGATCACACATGAACGGCTTTTCCCCACTGTGGGTTTTCTTGTGTTTGTAAAGGGTTACTCTTCGTATGAAACTCCTTCCACATTGATCACATGTGTACGGCTTCTCTCCAGTGTGGATTTTCATGTGATCATGAAGACTTTCTTTTCGTTTGAATTTCTTCCCACACTGATCACATGTGTATGGCTTCTCTTCACTGTGGGTTTTCTTGTGTGCATTAAGGTTTCCTCTTTGTGTGAAACTCTTTCCACACTGATCACATGTGTAGGACTTCTCTCCCGTGTGGGTTTTCTTGTGTGCATCAAGTGTTCCTCTTTGTGTGAAACTCCTTCCACACTGATCACATGTGTATGGCTTCTCTCCAGTGTGGATCCTCATGTGATCATGAAGCCTATCTTTTCGTTTGAAATTCTTCCCACACTGATCACATGTGTATGGCTTCTCTCCAGTGTGGATTTTAATGTGATCATGAAGCCTATCTTTTCGTTTGAAACTCAACCCACACTGAACACAGGTATATGACTTCTCTCCACTGTGGGTTTTCTTGTGTGCAATAAGGGTTCCTCTTTGTATAAAACTCCTCCCACACTGATCACAGGTATATGACTTCTCACCACTGTGGGTTTTCTTGTGTGCAATAAGGGTTCCTCTTTGTGTGAAACTTTTCCCACACTGATCACATGTAAATGACTTCTCTCCACTGTGGGTTTTCTTGTGTGCAATAAGGGTTCCTCTTTGTGTGAAACTCCTCCCACACTGATCACATGTGTACGGCTTCTCTCCAGTGTGGATCCTCATGTGTTCATTGAGGGTTCCCTTTTCTGCGAAACTCTTCCCACATTGATCACATGTGTGTGGCTTCTCTCCACTGTGTCTTTTCATGTGTTTGAAAAGGTTTCCTTTATGTGCAAAACTTTTGCCACACTGATCACATGTGTGTGGCTTCTCTCCAGTGTGGATATTCATGTGGTATTTAAGGTTTCCTTTGTCTAAGAAACCCTTCCCACACTGATCACATGTGTGTTGCTTCTCTCCACTGTGTCTTTTCATGTGTTTGATAAGGTTACTTTTTTGTGTGAAATTCTTTCCACATTGTTCACATGTGTGTGGCTTCTCTCCATTGTGAATATCAATGTGTCGATTAAGCATTTCTTTTAGTCTGAAGCTCTTCCCACATTGTTCACATGTGTATGGTTTCTCTCCAGTGTGGATCCTCTCATGTATTCTCTGATAATCTGGCCGTTTGAATCTCTTGTCACAGTGTGAACACTTGTAAGGTGTTTCTGTAGTGTGAACTGTCTGGTGCACTTTCATTGCACCATATGTAAAAAATGTCTTCCCACACTTAGAGCAAACATGATCCTTCACACCAATGTGTCTTTTCTGATGTATCTTTAATGCAATCATCTGACTAAAACTCTTTCCACATAAATAACATATGTAAGGCTTCTCCTTTGTATGAGCTTTCAAGCGGTCCTTTAGAAATGTTCTTCTGCTTTGGTCACAGTTTTCTAGTCTCTCTCTAGAATGAGTAAGCAGATGTTTTTTAAAAACATCACATTTTCTGAAACTCTTTCCACACTGATCACATGTGTACGGCTTCTCTCCAGTGTGAATCCTCATGTGTTCATTATGGGTTTGCTTAAGTCTGAAACTCTTTCCACACTGATTACATGTGTACGGCTTCTCTCCAGTGTGGATCCTCGTGTGTAAATCAAGTGCTCCTTTTTGTGAGAAACTTTTTCCACACTGATCACATGTGTATGGCTTCTCTCCAGTGTGGATCCTCATGTGTACATCAAGGGCTTGTTTTTGTGTGAAACTCTTCCCACACCGATCACATGTGAATGGCTTCTCTCCAGTGTGGATCATCATATGTTCGTTAAGAGTTTGCTTAAGTCTGAAACTCTTTCCACACTGATCACATGCATACGGCTTCACTCCGGTGTGGATCATGACATGTTCACTTAGAGCTTTCTTTAGTCTGAAACTCTTCCCACACTGATCACATGCATATGGCTTCTCTCCCGTGTGGATCATCATGTGTTCGTTAAGAGTTTTCTTAAGTCTGAAACTCTTCCCACACTGATCACATGTGTGTGGCTTCTCTCCTGTGTGGATCCTCATGTGTACATTAAGGGCACCTTTTTGTTTGAAACTCTTCTCACACTGATCACACCTGTATGGCCTCTCTCCTGTGTGGATATTCATGTGGTCTTTAAGGTTTCCTTTAAAAACAAATGTTTTCCCACACTGATCACATGTGTGAAGATTCTCTCCAGTGTGGATTCTCATGTGGTCCTTAAGGGTTCCTTTACGTACAAAAGTTTTCCCACAGTGATCACATGGGTGTTGCTTCTCTCCACTGTGTCTTTTCATGTGTTTGATAAGGTTACTTTTTTGTGTGAAATTCTTTCCACATTGTTCACAAGTGTGCGGCTTCTCTCCATTGTGAATATCTATGTGTCGATTAAGCATTTCTTTTAGTCTGAAGCTCTTCCCACATTGTTCACATGCATACGGCTTCTCTCCAGTGTGGATCCTCTTATGTATTCTCAGATATTCTGACCGTTTGAATCTCTTGTCACATTGTGAACACTTGTAAGGTTTTTCTGTAGTGTGAACTGTCTGGTGCACTTTCATAGCAGCATATGTAAAAAAAGTCTTCCCACATTCAGAGCAAGCATGATCCTTCACACCGCTGTGTCTTTTCTGATGTATCTTTAAAGCAGCCATGTGACTAAAACTCTTTCCACATAAATAACATATGTAAGTCTTGTCCTTTGTATGGACTTTGAGGTGGTTCTTCAGGAAATGTGGTCTAAAAAATGTTTTGCTGCTTTTAACTGCTTTTGTTTCACACTCAGGCCATGTTTTGTCTCTTATTGTCAAGGAGGATCTCCAGGATGCTTCTTCAGTTTTGACATGATGGTTCTCCCCCTCTTTAATCAGTTCTTCAATCTCTTTGCTCTCTTCTATCAAGTCTAAAATTAAAGTAAAAATGTTTATTAAAAGAAAAGGTTTTCAGAAAATCAAAAAAAAAAAAAAAATGTGAAAGGAAAAACCATATGTACCTAGGATGAATTGAGGGCGAGTAATTTCTTTGGTAATTTTTGGATGAACTAACCCTTTAAGCCCAAAAAAAAAAAAAAAAAAAATTGGATAGTTTAGGCTACTAGGAGAGAAAGATAGCGGTAAAGCACAAGGGGCGGTCATGTTACTTTTTGATGTTATTTATTTTTTTTAAAAATCAGAAATTTTGTAATACGTAAAAAACAATATTGGGGCTAAAAAATATGAAAGCTACAAAATGCGTATTTGCTTTACTTTTTGTACCCTCTGACTGAAGTTGTAATTCCTAAATTAAAAAAAAAAAATATTCAAAACAGTTGTTGGCTCATATTATTCTTTAAATTTTTTACAGTATGTCTTTTCTTTTTGAAGATGCCATTTTTTAAAAGCATTAGTGACTTATGTACTGTTAATGCCTTAAACTAGTAGTCCAAATAATGCATGAACTATTATAAAACTTATAGAAGAATGAATAATGAAGAATATACACAAACCTATTTGTTCTTCAGTATCTTCCAATTTTATTTCGCAGGGTTCTGCATCAGTCATGTTTTCAGCTTTCTTTCATAAAACCTTTCACTAATTGTTGCGGGAGGAGTTAAACTGTTGGTAAATTCCTGTGTAGTTGGAGGAGCAGATCTGCCAAATTCAAAAAATACATCCGTTATCAAATTGATGCTTATATTAATTCACACACATCATGCAATATTGCTTAACTTAAAATATACAAAAGCTTAAAGTATTCTAGGTCTATTTCAACATAGAGTGTCTTTCAGCCCTCACAGGGCTGTGGAGGCCGGGTATTTAACAATTTAACAATAAACTTGAGTCTGACATAAGTGCACTTAACAGTAAACTTCAATTATTATAAATAAGTGAACACAAATAGAAAGAAATATATGTAACCTTAATTAAGAAATTAAACAAGGTAAATGTGTATGGCAAACAAGCTTCTGCTTTAACCAACATTGGCAAGTTTATGCAGGAAGTACAGTTTTTCCAAATATAAACATCTAAAATGAATAAAATAATTAATAATGTTTTTATTTTTTTGAATTCTATAATATTTCGTCACACTGCGGGATGTGATGTGACCGACATAAGAGTAGCGGCACGGCCATTATAAACAACAACATTGAGTGAGTCGCCGCAACACAGGCTTAAAATGTTGGGACACAATGATACCTTTTCTTCAGAACCAATCCAATCCTATCTCGAAAAATTGGAATATCTGCCGATATGATACAATCCGATACCAGCACAGTTTTTTCAAAGAAGAATTTATATACTTCTCTGTGTTGACCTGATTGTCACTCTTTTTTGTGTTAAACACAATCTACTAAATATAGACAACTACAAGCTGGAGGCTGTGGAGAAGCAGATTCGTGACCTGGTGCAGAAGCAGGCCCAGCTGAGAGAGTGGAAAGCGATGCTGGAAACCTCCTGGGCTGATGCTCACAAGTCCTGGGTAAGCATACAGCGCACTGCTAACAGTCCCACTACCTCTACTCCATGTGTTTCTCTGCACAGGGCCGGTGGACCCAAGACACGGTCTTCCCAGATGTGCTTCACTCCGACGCTGGGACACCTCTGATCCTGGGTACACCTGCAGCAGAGGACACGAGCCAGGCCTCAAGCGACGACCTCTCCCCCTCTGCCACCTCCTGTCTCCACCTGGAACTACTTTGCTCCCCTCCTCAAGATGGAACGTGCAACTTTGATTGTCAGAGACTCCATCGTCCAACACGTCCGTGCTACGTTAGGCGAACATAAAGGGCACACTCACTGCTTCCCTGGTGCTCGTGTTCTTGATGTTTCTGTGCAGATACCCACGATCCTGAGGCCAACGAGGAACCCGGAGCAGTCGTGCTACACTCCAAGGTTAACGACACCATGCTGCAGCAGACAGAGACACTGAAGAGGGACTTCAGCAGCCTGATCGAGACTTTGAGCAGCACAACCCTCACAACGACAATCATCACGCCAGGACCACTTCACACATATCGACGAGGACACCAAAGATTTAGTAGACATTTTCCTTTAAATTAATGGTTATTGTCATTGTGTAAAGAACAGAAACTGCTCTTTGTTATTAACTGGAATCTTTTCTGGGCGCATCCTAGGCTTTTTCGCACTGATGGCCTGCACCCCAGCTCCAGAGACATAGCAGAACTCCCGTCTAAGGACATCAACAGGAGACTATGATCCATATGACTAGGAAGCCAATTCTCAAATAACTTGCTGATGGGTTTTGTTGTACAGCTGATTGCTGACCAGCTTAAATGATAGAAGTACTTGTGCTGTCCAGTCTATTAAGACTGTGTCTGTTCCCTGAATAGTAAGGTCAAAATATAAATTTAATGTAGGATCTAGAAAAATCTGATCATGATTAAAACAGAAAATATAAAATAAATGAACAAAAACAATTTTTAAAGTTTGGGCATTAACATTACATCACTCACACCCAAAACAGTTATTCTAAATTAAATGATCACAGATAATAGTTTTGATGTACTCTGCTTGACTTCCCTGGCTAAAACCAAATTATTATATTGGTCTAAATGAGTCTACTCCACCAATCTACTGTTATAAGCATGAGCCCCATCATACTCAGAAAACAGGATACAATAACAAATGTATATTCTACAGCATCTAATACTTCAGTTTCATCCATCGCAAGATAAACTGCAGTGCTTTACAACTTCTATAGGACTGGAAGAGCTAAATAAATTTATCAATGCATCTAAACCAACATGTTTATTACATCCGGTACCCACTAAATTACTGAAAGAGTTGTTACCTGTAGCAGACGAAACGCTTCTCAATATTATTAACTCATCTATCTTTAGGTCATGTCCCAACCATTCAAGCTGGCGGTTATTAAGCCTCTTATTAAGAAACCACAACAAGATCCTAGTGAACTGGTAAATTAAAGACCCATTTCAAATATTCCATTTATGTCCATTTTCTTTTTTTAAAGTTGCTGCTCAAATATGCTCCTTTTTTTTTTTGCAGGATCTGTATGAAGAATTTCAGTCAGGTTTCAGGCCTCAGCACAGCATAGAAACTGCACTTGCTTCTTGCGTCAGATCAAGGCTGCATCTATTTCTAGTTCTACTTTATCTTAGTGCTGCATTCGACACCATAGATCATGACGTACTCATAGATCGGTTACAAAACTATACAGGTATTCAAGAGCAGGCTGTAAGATGGTTTAGATCCAACCTGTCTGATCACTACCACCATGTTTATTTAATGGGGAGTAATCTTATTTATCTACAGTAAAATTTGGAATGCCACAAGGATCTGTCCTAGGTCAATATACAATTTGCAATATACAAGGCAATTTTTTTTCATCACTAATTGATGGATGTCTAAAATATACAAATAAGGAGAAGTCTAAAATAAGCAGGAGGCCTAGGGCCTTAGTGTCTGTTGTTGAACCACAGGGAGACATTCAGAGTCGAGGATACTTTTTTTTCTTTTCTCGAATGGCTGATTGCACCAGTGAGACCTATGATTTTTTATTATTTTTTGGTCGCACCACTGAGAAATTAGGTTGCACTCTAGAGCCCTGACATAAACTGTAAATACACCTAAATGCTTTTTGCGGATGCGGATTCCAGAATTGTTTAGTTATGTTGGAATGAAAGACACAGATGAACGAGTCAGTCTATTGTTCGTTATCTGGCTCGGCTCGGTGTTCATCTTCAGTTCTCTCTTCACAGCAGTTCAGTAAGTGTACTGTTTGAGTGCATGCATGCATTACTCCGGGATATTGGACGAACTCGGAGGGAGTGTCAGCCACATTAAAAAAGTTAACAGCTTAAGTCATTTGTGGATTAATGCTTATTAGAGATGCGAACCGTTTAAAATGATTCAGTTCGATTTGGTGAACTGAATGATTCGTTCGTGAACCGGATATCCAGACTGCTTTGTTTTGAACGCTCTCTCACAACAGACACAGAAGAGAAGACATTGCTGAATAAAGTCGTTGTTTTTGCTATTTTTGGACCAAAATGTATCTTCGATGCTTCAAAATATTCTAACCGACCCTCTGATGTCACATGGACTACTTTGATGATGTTTTTCTTACCTTTCTGGACATGGACAGTATACCGTACACACAGCTTCAATGGAGGGACTGAGAGCTCTCGGACTAAATCTAAAATATCTTAAACTGTGTTCCAAAGATTAATGGAGGTTTTACGGGTTTGAAACAACATGAGGGCAAGTTATTAATTACATAATTTTACTATCTGGGTGAACTAACCCTTTAAGTAATATTCTAAACGGTTAATTCAACTTTTACTTAAAGTGCCCATATTATGCCTTTTAGACGATTACCTTTCATGCAGTGTGTCATGTAGCTGTATGTGATCATAAACATCTACAAAGTTGTGACGCCGACAATGCACGCTCTACATTGTGATGCTCTATGTCATGAAGTAACATTTTCATAATGTCCACCAACATTTTAGGTCACCAACTTGCCTGCCCACAAACACAGTTAAGTTTCTATGTGGTTAATATCATTTCAAGATGACGCGGTTTCCTACGCTGTGAGAGAACATTTGTTTGATTAGGCAGAGTGATGTCTCTACGGATCTGGACCAATCACAAAGGACTGCACAATCTGACCAATCACAGCAGTGAGGGCTCAAGGAACAAAGGGGTTTAGAGAGACTGATTCTTTCAACTGTTCACTGAGAATTCTCTGTGAACATCGCATTAAAGTCAGGGGCTGCAGAGAGGAAATGGCATAAAATCAAGAAACTCTACCGACCTAAGTGTGTATCAGTCTCCTCTATTCCTTCTCTGCAAATTTCTTCACTACTAAAAAATCATACTACCACAACAAAATTAACATCTGTTGTGACGTTCGGACACTTCAAAAGTTTCTCTTCTCAATTCGCCTCCAGAATATCAAATACCACTGCCTCCTTTCGTTTTAATTTAAGTCCTGCCCCAAAATTTCTGGAAACCCTGAAAAGGTACTACCTCGCCAGCAGGGACTTTGAGGGGCATTTTTTTACCCAGAACTTTATTTAGTTCCTGGTTCCTGCGGTGGAAACACACCAAAGTACCAGCCCAAAGTACCTAGTTCCTGGGTAAATTTCCTGCGATGGAAACGCGGCTCAATTCTCCACAACACAGACCACTAATGCACACTCTCTCTTCTCCTTCTCTCTAATCTCAGAGACGGACGTTTCCAAACTTATCCTGTCCAGTCATCCTACTACTTGTCCACTTGATCCGATCCCCACTCACCTCCAAACATTTTCTTCTTTAGTCATACCTTCACTTACTCACAATATCAACTCCTCGGCCCTGCAGAATTGACTTATACAACATTAGGAAGATTAGACCTTCCTGTCAGAGCAGGCCACCCAACCTCTTGTCCAACCTCTTGTTCTCGCCAGACTGGACTATTGTAATGCTCTACTGCCGGGACTTCCTGCATGTACTATCAAGGCTCTGCAAAGCCCCTTTCACACTGCACATCGGACCCGGAATATTGCCGGAACATTGCTGGGTCGCCTTCTGTGTGAAAGCAACCACGTCCCGGGATTGATTCCCACATTGAACCCGGGTAGGGGACCTAGTAACATTGCTGGGTTCAACCCAGGACGAGCGCTGTGTGAACAAAAGCCAGATATAATGCGGTGTCGAAGTGATGACACGCGACTCTTTTACCGACTGTTTTGAAGGAAGATCAACATTCGCGACGAAAAAATATGTGCAAACTGTAATGAAGCAGAGATCAGTTTGTTCCTTACTTTCCGTGCTGACGCAGAGATCGTCTGCTTGCTTCAGTGAAAGGATAACGTGCCTAATGTTTTGGACTCGTACATTACACGTCATGCCCTGATGTCATGTGTCGTTACGGGATCTTCACGGGTTATGTGTGAAAGCACGCACATATCCCGGGTCATCACTGGCAGTGTGAAAGTGCAAAATCTAGCGACCCGGGAACAATGGCCGGAACACTTTACCCGTGTATTTGCCGGAATGGCAGTGTGAAAAAGACTCAACTGATCCAGAATGCAGCAGCAAGGGTTGTCTTCAATAAACAAAAAACAGCTCACGTTACTTCTCTCCTCATCAGGTTACAATGGCTACCAGTAGCCGGGCGCATCATATTCAAGAGACTGATGCTTGCCTACAAGATGACCACTGGCACGGCAACAACATATCTAAGCTCACTAGCTCAATCTTATTTACCCTCCAGAAGTTTGCACTCTGCAAGTGAACGACGCCTTGTGGTGCCATCCCAAAGAGGTTCAAAATTCCTCTCACTGACCTTTTCCTGGACCGTGGTAGAATGACCTCCCAAACTCAATTTGAACAACTCATTTTCAAAAAACATCTAAATGACTCATCTTTTTCACCAGCACTTAACCAACTAATTCTAGTATTTACCTTTATTTGTCTATCATGATCTTAAAAAAAAAAAAAAAAAAACGGGATATGTGTTCTGTACTAGACTAACTTAGACTTGTCATGGCACTTGTATATTGTTATTGTTCTCTTGTTGGTCTGATTGCTTCTATTGTTCTAATTTGTAAGTCGCTTTTGAAGGTGTGGATGTCGAGTTGCTATATCCATCATATTGATATTAATTATATTATTACATATCTTGCATTTCTTTGGAGAGAAAGGTTTTGTATTTCTTTTATCTAGGTTTTGAAACCAATCAGAACTTTGTTGACTTATGCATTGATGCAAATTAGTATCCTCTGTCAGGGTATAATTGTTGTTGATTTTGAATTGTACGCAGAGCGGCCTACGAACTCCATTGAGAGTTCTGAAGCTGACTTCTGCTGATAAAATGCAAACCATGTTCCTCAGTAAATTTTTCTTTAATTAAATGCATCTCTGACTTCTGGTCTTCATTAATCATATCTGGTCCTTGGGTTTTAACTGTAATTCCCCTACAGTTAAATGGTGGAGAATGCGCTGGCAATCGTTCTATGTTGACATCCCTGATCAATCATTAAATCAAGGTAAGAAAGATTTTATATTTAATATTGTTGGTTAGGGACTGTCTGTAAGTGGAGGGAGGGCTGAGAGAAGGAGGAACGATAGACTCACTCAGACGTGAGAGGGTAGACACCAGCTCCGGGGTGGAGTAGGTAAATTGTTGTCTTGGCACACCTGTAATTGAAATAACCTTGTGAGTAAAAGGGGTACAAGTGCACATCGGTATGTCTTAAGATAAGATATATTTAGAGATGTGTACAGTTATAGGGAGTACCAGTGCAGACCTATAGAGCATCACAGTCCCGCCCACAGCTGGTGCCTGAAGTAAAAATTCAATGCAATTTCTGCATTGACATTTGGGGTATAAGCCATAAAAACGTAACCATACATGGTAGACTTAAAACCAGCTACGGCTGTACTAAGCGATAGTATATGCTCACATAAATGTAAAAGGATCATGGGGCACTAACCTTGTTTTGATATAAATGTCTTTTATTCACGATGTCTTGGCTAAGTACTTCATTACCCACAATCCTGAACAATCCCACACTGTTGCATCTGATTGGTAGAGCTATAGACAGTAGGTGGAGCTCATGTAAACGTCTGGTTAAACCCCGCGAAGGTCCGTGAAGACTGAAGATCATTAATAAAAAAATAAAATAAATGAAAAACCTGTGTTGCGTTTTTGCACGGTAGACTTATCAGTGCAAACATGATCTCCTTGGCTGCCATGAGAGTTTTGCAGGGAGGTTGGTAACTTAGCTAGGCTACTGTAGCCTTCATATTGTATGAGTCATATCAAGCATTTTATAATGCCACTGTCAAAACAATATTTAGCCTAGGCATACCTTTTTGTGCATTTACTAAACATTTGTGTAATGGCAACGACATGTGTTGACGACTGAGCGGTGATTGCAGTCAGGTACAAAGCACTGCACCATGTTGCTGACGTTATTGTTAACCACTTTCACACACGCACACAATATATAAAATACACAATGATAAATATAAAAATCAATACCTATATAAAACACTATTTATTTACACGATTGTAAATTCACTATTCACTATACAAAATAAAATTCACTGGAGGAGAAAGTTCGCGCGAGCGGCCGTAATCAGATTTGGAAGTTGCTCAAAAGGCTCGTTGCCTCGTTCGCGGTTGTGGCTCCAGTCGAATTCAATGGGGCGCGGTGGTTTATGGGATGAGTAGTTCTGCGCTCGAAATTAAAATATGTACACAGTCTTGTACCTTTGACTTTTTTTGGATTTTCTCTAAATTTTTTCACTCGAAATGATATGTTATATGCTTATGAGTTCAGCCGTAGCTGGTTATCCTCAGACATGCTCTAAAACTCTTTAGATTCTGATTTTTCCGAAAGTTAATGGGAGAAATGAATGGGAAATTTACTTCCGGCACCAGAGCCCTCTCGGGCTGTGGGCGGGACTGTGATGCTCTATAGGTCTTAGATAGAGACATGCAGCGCTGGGTCAAGCACAGAGAGCCAAAGAGCACGCGAAGCCATAAATGGCAGTGCTGGGTCATGCATAGATTGCCAAAGCAAATGCATTTACGGCCAGGTTAGCCATAGTAGGGGTATAGGAAATCCCGAGAAGAATGTAAGATGCTAGAAGGGGGTTCTAGTCGTAAATCGCTGTTCCAACTCTCGACCACCCACTATCACAGACGTGGTGCCCCGAGTTTAGGAAATAGGTCAGGTCAGTGGTTAAGGAACAGAGTATCCAAAATAAATTTGAGTTACAAATAGATAGGGATAATCTATATGCGCATATACAGATAGGGATTGATTGATCTGGGATGCATTAGGAACAACCCCGAAAAATTTTGATTCATGGCCCTAATTGGATTGGACCAGTATATGGAAATTCTGGAATATACTTTACAGTTTCATCAGGCAGAAGTCAAGTTCTGTTGGTAAGATCGCCGCCTCAATCTCTTTTTGGTTTATGATAGAAATTTGACTGACAAGCTAAGTAACATGCTCAGCCCTGATAGAAATAATTATTATCCAGAGATCACCCTCACATAAAGAAAGGCTGGTGTGAAGACAAAGGAGTGAATCCTGTTTATGTAATATAAGTTAAAAGCAAAAGGAGCTGTAAGGCTTTGTGGGTCCTCGAGGTCTGAGTGACGCAATAGTTTGGGTTATGTAGAACAGAGATAATTTGAACAAAAAATTTGGATCTGCTGGCTAACCCATATTCCCATTGGAATACTGTAAGAAGGGGTGAATGTTTAAACAAAAAAAATTGTAATAGGCTCTATGGAGCTGCTTAAGAACACCTGTTGCTTCTGAATGTGTCATTAATTTAGTTTGAGTACAGTAATATGGTTTGTTAATTGACAAGATTTGCATAAAATTAATAACAATAATAAGGCAATGAGTATGATTAACAGTAATGTCATGATATTAAAATACATGCATCCATGGTGAAAGTAAAATGTAATAAAAAGGCTGCCGTATTAAGTAATAACCTAGGAACTGTTCTAGGTTTTCGAGGAAATAATGATTATGATTATTTTTATTTTTAAAGATGGCTCAATATTGGTCTTATGTTTGGTTTGTTTATTTTTGGTTAGATCACCATTATGTTTTTAACACCAAAATGGTCTTTTAAGTTTGGAGTGAAAGAGTATATTGGATTTTCAATCCCTCTCATTGCACCACTGGTAGGAAATTATAGATTTTCATAAAAAAAAGGGTATCTTTACTGGGATTCAGGTAGGATTCAGTAATGAATGGATATGGGAAGTAAGAATGTATATGATAATCATTTTGTACAAAATAATGTGTTTATTACTAGAAATGTCAGACCAGTACCAGAGATGTTAAGCTTATGCAGCTGCTTATGTTAACCAACAAGATATACGTATTTGGAGAGTTCATCTAGGTTTTGGAACCAAATTAGTATCCTCTGTCAAGGTATAATTGTTGTTGATTTTGAATTGTACGCAGAGCGGCCTACGAACTCCATTGAGAGTTCTGAAGCGGACTTCTGCTGATGAAACTGCAAACTATTTTCTTCAGTAAAATTATTATTAATAATTGAACTCATCTCTGACTGCTGGTCTTCATTCATCATATCTGGTCCTTGGGTTTTAATTGTAATTCCCCTACACTTTGGATAAAAGCATCTGCTAAATGATTAAATGTAAATGTCAAGCTCAAATCGGAAATATAACTGCAAAGTATCAATGATCCTGGACCAGTAATAGATCCACCGCCACTAAACCTTGTATCGTCATTGGCTTCTCAAACTGTCAGTCAAACCTCATTGTTCCTCTCGTCTCTCTCATGAATGAAGAGCAGCACGTAGTTTGGAGCTTCTCAGCCTGTTTTACAGTCTGAAGGTAAATAAACTCATACTTTTTATTAAATAAGCAAAGCATTTTCTTTACTCAAGAAACACTATATTTATTTTTGTATTTGAGGAGCAGATAAGAATGTCTTAACATTTGTTGTCAAGTCAGTCAAATAGCTTGTGCGAAGTGCTGAATCTTTTATAATATGATACTTTAGCCAAATAACAGAAAAAGCTGAGCGCCCACATAGCGGCAGAAAACTCTATAAACTGCAAGTTCATGAAAATGTAAATACAATGCCTGGGTGACAGCAAAAATTTATTTTGCCCATGTCACAATATGAGGTAAATTCAGCCCTGTACACTATACTGATTTTGTTGCCAAATTTGATTTGGAACAGTTTTGAATAAACAACTAAACTGAACTATTATTCCTGTCTATCTGCTTGACTGACAGTTTTATTGATCACTGGGAGAGTGTTGACTTTGTATGATGTTGGTTCAATATATCTTTTGAACATAAAATAATATTTTTGAAAAACAGCTTCGATGTAGTAAGCTACTTTTGTCATGTTAGCTTAGCTCATTAGCTTAGCTCGCTACATTTCACAGGGCTGTAGTTTTAGTCTAGTAAAGCTTCATTTAATGAAAAACTGACAGAATCTCGTAGATTCAAATCTGCAACTAGATGGATGTACTGTTACTTCCTCTACAGTCAAAAATCTGGGTTTTATTTTAGACAGCCACTTTTCTTTTGAAAACCATATTTCTCATATAACAAAAAAGCATTCTTCCATCTTGGAAACATTGCTAAGCTATGAAACATGTTACCTGTTTCTGATGCAGAAAAGCTAGTTCATGCATTCATGACCTCTAGACTGGACTATTGTAATGCACTTCTAGGTGGTTGTCCTGCTTCTTCAATAAACAAGCTACAGGTAATTCAAAATACAGCGGCTTGAGTCCTTACCAGGTGAAGAAAATATGATCATATTACCCCAATTGTACAGTCTCTACACTGGCTACCTATTAAGTTCAGTATCAGTTACAAAATATTGTGTTAAATATAAAAAAATCTCTGTTTAAATCAAAATTAAAAATCACATCTCTTTCGCCAAGCATTCAAATAATGCATCTCATATTTTGTGACTGCAGTTGTTTCTGATCAAATGTGCATTTGGCTTGGGTTAAACAAATTAATTTTACTTTGTTGGAACAGCAGCTATGCTAATTAGGTCTCTATTTGTTTCTCTATTTTGTAGGATATACACAAGCTCCAGTCTGGATCCAGAACACCTGAGAAGAGATGATGCTGACCCTCAGAGGACCTCAGATGATGCTAACCCTGAAACTACATACAGAACTAACAAATATTTCTACTTACTATGCAATCACATTATAATTGCTGTTAATAATGTTCATCGTCTTGTTGACTATGTCTTGTATACATTTTTCTGAAAATTTCGGTCATATGCACATAAACTGACAGTCACCACTTATAATCTACTGCTCAATATTGTAGAAACTTAATTTTCTGTAAAGTTGCTTTGCAATGATTTGTATAGCTATAAAAATAAACTTGAAATTGAATTGAATTTAATATTATTACGAACCTATAAGGCCCTAAATGGTTTAGCTCCTGCGTACCTAACTAGCCTTCTCCCACGCTACAACCCATCACGCACCCTAAGGTCACAAAACGCTGGACTTTTGGTAGTGCCTAGGATAGCAAAGTCCACTAAAGGAGGTAGAGCTTTTTCGCTTTGGCTCCCAAACTCTGGAATAGCCTTCTTGATAATGTTCGGGGTTCAGACACACTCTCTCGGTTTAAATCTAGATTAAAAACGCATCTCTTTCGCCAACCATTCGAATAATGAATAACATAATTTTGGTATGCACTTATATCTGATCAAATGCACATTCTTATTCTTTAGCTTGCATTAAACTAATTAATTTTACTTGGCTGGAACAGCAGATACGCTAATTATTTGTTTCTCTGTTTTGTCACAGGATTTACATCCCGTTGTAACTAGGATTTACAGAAGCTCCAGTCTGGATCCAGAACACCTGAGAAGAGATGATGCCAACCCCTAAGAGGACCTCAGATGATGCTAACCCTGAAACAACATACAGAACTACCAATTTTTTATAAGTTTGATTGCATCATATAATAATTGCTGTTAATAATGTTTATCATATGTCTTTATTTTTCTGCACATTTCTGCCATATGCACTGACAGTCACCACTTATTGTAGAAACTTAATTTTCTGTAAATTTGCTTTGCGATGATTTGTATCATAAAAAGTGCTATAATAAACTTAAACTCTGTAAACAAAGAAGCAGCAATACTTTCTGAACTGTGCCTGTGTCCCAATGTGCATAATATAAATCCTAAATATTATATATGATAATTTTCCAATATTATTCAGGGTAGATAGTATGCACATTGGGATGCAGGGTGCGTCAATGTTTCAAATGTTCATTTAGATATTTACATTCACTTTAGTCTTCACCCCATGGCACCAAATTTATTTTCACACTTTAAAACATTTTTTCTTTTACTCTAACCTAAAACATGCCCTATTTAATCTTATGTTAATTCATGTTAATTTCAACTTTTAATTAGAGCCCGACCGATATGGATTTTTGGGGGGCGATGCCGATATTAACTCGAAAAGAGCCGATTTATAAGCCGATATTTTGATTTTGAAAATAAACTGGATATTAGACCCATTTCCTATAAACTGCACTTACACAACATTCAATAGCAAAATATCTGCCTGTTCTATGTACGTGGGCTGTATAAACCATTTTCCAGAAGGGATTTATGTAAAAAAAAAAAGCCTTAGATTACAGTCTCAATGACTAAACAATTGCACATCAAAAGTCTATATTTTTTAATGATCAAAAAACAGTCTGGTTTTAAACATTTAACACTTTTACTTTCTTCCAGTTGAAGCTGGTTTTAACAGTCTGTGTGTGTACTGTAAATAATACTAAAGTTAAAGTATTTGCAGAAGTAGTCCCACACTTTGCTGCTACAGCATTCACCTTTTTCAGCCATCTGTAGGCAGAAAGAGAGACAGAGAAAGAATAAGCATGTGTATTAATAATATCACCATGTATCATTACTCATGTCATCATTAGAATTATAATAATAATAAACAGGGATCTCCTACATAGGCAAAAATGAGAAAAAAATATATATATATTTTTATTTGTCAAGCAATAGGTATTACCTACTTATATTTAACTATATTATTTCAACATTTCCCTGTTATGTCTGTAAAGCTGCTTTGAAACAATATGTAAAAAAAAAAAAAAAAAAAAAGTGCGTGTTCAGCTCACATTTATTTACATATCAATAATACATTACATATAATTACATATTAATAATTTCTGACGCACCTACTGTAGTTACTGTAACTACACAACATTTGCTCTCACAGACACATTCACAACGGACCCGTATATATTCTCCTCTTCTCTTTGTGCAGTCTGAATCAAAACATCGTCATGCGCTGGCGAACGTAAAGTTAGCCTCTTCTTCCTTGCTTCTCTCTTAATTTTCATCAGGAGGACTAGCGCTATCGCTCGCTTCTTACAACGGGACAGATACATGTTTGCTGCTGACCGAAAGGAGGAACAACAGACTATGAAAGAGCTCCCGCTAAAAGTTTTTAAAACTCCGCCAACGCCATAGTGCAGCGCTGCGCTGCGCTGCAAATCGCGTTGTATCTGAAGGGCAACGCTGAACCCAGCGGCCAAGCGCCGTGCATACCGCGTCCTGTGTGAAAGGACCATGACGCGGTCATTATGTGGGAACACACCGCAATAGAATAAGACTAAGTTAAATGCTAAAGTTATAGTTGGACCTCTTATTAACGTTCGCGCTCTTCCACTGATAGACATGGTATTAGCTTTGTGGCTAATCTAATATAGCAATGCATTAGCGGCTGTAAGTGATGTTGCAGAATATTTAGAAGTGATAATGATAGGACCGTTAGCTAGAACTACCACACCGTTTTTATATACAGTGTATGAACTAAATCTACAATCATTTCACATGAGGAACGACAGACTCACCTGGGTGGGCTGATCGCTTTCTTCTGTAGTGAATTTCTGGCGCTGTTGTCAACTCTGGAGTTGCAGACCGCCCTCTGGTGGGCAAACTATGCAACACTCATAACATGAGTGAAGCATGAGACTCCGTTTCTCATGTTCCATCGGCCGTTATAAACGCCGATGCCGATTTAAATGCAATTAGCACATATCGGCCGATATATCGGTCGGGCTCTACTTTTAATAATACATTATAAAATCAAAAGTTGTATTTGCTAATATTATTAATTGCTGCTAACATTAACTAACAATAAATAGCTGTATTCTTAATAAATCAACAATAACAAATAATATTATCTACCCTAACAATTAGCGATTACACATTGTTATTTAATTTTAACTTGCTTTAACTAATGTTAACACATGGGCCCTTATTTTAAAGTGGTAACAACTGTTCTTTCCTTTATTTGAACATAATCTATTCTTTACTTTTTTTTCTCCTAATTTAATTGTTTACTTAAACTTGTTAACTTTATATTTTTGTGTAATTTATAAATAGTCTTTCTTTAGTAAAAGATCAACTATTAAGAAGCTTGGGTTCGGGGGAACATGACTGCCCTGCTGGGACGTTCGCAGCTGGCTACTCGATGGACGCGTGGGAGAGATGGCGGCTCTACCAGCACGGGCCTCTGCAAAAGAAGCTGCTGGAACAACAAATACCCTGGAAGAGCACTGTAGTGAGACGCTCTTGCGTTCCTCCCCCCTCTTCCACAGACACCTGCTGATTGTTGACTCGGTCTAGGACCTGATCAAGGCTGTCTCCATGGCAACTTGCTGTGTCACTATCACAATCTGCAGACTGAGGCACTAGATTTGAATACCAGCTCTCCAGCCTAAAAATACACAAACTCATACACACACACACACACACACACACACACACACACCTCCCCATCCCCTCGCCCTTGCCCTCGCTGCTTTGTACCACCAGTCTGACAAGCGGGTCTGTGACCAGCACCGCAGGGCTGATGGACCGGATGACTGATTGCCTGTGCTGGTTTACCTCCACCCCCCTTTTCCCCTCCCCTGTTGCAAAGTCGTGTTTTTATGGTGTTTTGATTATGTGCTTTTGTTGCTCAGGTGTTTTTCCTGTTCTCAAACTGTACTCCCAAAAGAGCATATTCTGCATCTTCTTTTTTTCTCCTCCCTTCACTTATGTTATGTTGTATTTATTCTTCCCATGTACTGCATTTCGTTGCCTTGTACCCACATGTGCAATGACAATTATGTTGAATCTAATCTAATTATCAGGGCCGTGCACAGACCTTTTGAGGGGCATGTGCTGAAACTGAAAAAGGGCACCCCCTCCCTTTTTTATATCAATTATATATGGTTTTATAAGCTAATTTGTATTATTTGGTTAACATGATTACGAATTACATTGAGAAGAGGGGAAGGTGAGCAATGAGTCAAGTATTTTTGACAAACCTTTTTGAAATATAATTTAAGTAATTATGTCCAACTCAATTCCAGATTATAAGAAACTATAGCCATACCGTTACTATAACATATCCAACATGTATCCGCCTACCTGGCAAAAATTTGATACTGTGGTGGACCAGGGATGTTGGTCTCTTGAAGATCTCTTATTCACTACACTTTCCCTAAAATAAGCCAGCAATGAATAAATAAATAAAAATAGTGTGAAAAGTACAGTTGCAGTGAAAAGCATTTCTGAAGGATCACGTGACACTGAAGAGTACTGATGTAATGATGCTGAAAATTCAGCTTTGATCACAAAAATAAATTACATTTTAAAATATATTCAAATAGAAAACAGTTATTTAAAATTGTACAAATATTACACAATATTACTGTTTTTGCTGTATTTTGGATCAAATAAATGAAGCCATGGAATGAATCATGAATTACATTCTGCATGATAAAATATAAAGATTTCACAGTGATCTTCTGTAATTTTTTTTTTTTTAGTTACTACTACATTACTGTAGTAAAACCATGTTTTACTGCATTTTATACATGTGAGAACGAGCGGAGAGTATACCATAACATGATTAGCCTAAATGTTAATAAATGAAGTGTATCAGCAATCATAAATCAAAGAAGAAATTTCTTAGAAATATATGTTGTCTAGGTGACGAGGATCACTCGTCGCTTTGTGTAAGATCCAGTACGAAACAGCGCGGGGGCGCACCTGTTTTGATTTTCCGATGGTAAAAACTAATTATATGTTGTTGTATTACTTATCAATATATAGTTTTTGACCAGTGAATGTGTGCAAATGTGAATTTTTTTTTGTCCGTCATTAAAACGGCGACGGCGCCTGCCGCTTCCAGGACACCTGTTATCACATTACATTTTCAGCTATATAGACGGAGCGCTCAGTTTTTCCTGTGGTAAAATGCATTTGGCCAAAATCGCATTTTATAAAAGATGAAATGCTACTGTATGCACAGGCTATTTAAGTGTTGGCTATGTATTGGCTATGACTAGATGGTAAATGCTAGCCCTCTCTCTCAGGCAACGTCCCACATATCTGAGTCAGTGAGTCAGTCAGACATCAAATAAATAGAATATGAGCCTTTATAGACATAGTGTTTAGTAGTACTTATTCAAACAACAAGATATTTTATTTACCCTTCGCAAAACTTTGTTCAGCTCAGCTGTTGTCTACTGTGCGGCTGCTGTGGAACTTCAGTTGATTCAATTAATATAGAGGGGGCGGAGTTATCAGCTTACTGACAGATTGAGGATCGAATAAGATTTACACAAGCTCGTTTTAAGAACTTTAATTTGCTAAATATTTGTAAAACAGACATACAGACGTAAAGGGTGACCAATAGCATTGATAAAAAATAAAATAAAATAAAAAAAAAACACAACCAAAAAAAGGGCACTTCGGAGTGTAAGGGCAAAAAGGGCATGTGCTCTGCACAGGTTGAGCCCTACCTGTGCACGTGCCTGCTAATTATTATAGCCTATTAAACAGAGTCTGAAGCAAAACTATTTAAAATCTTGTGTAGGCTACTTTCTGTGTTCTGATAAATAAAATAATTGTGCTTGTAAATGTCTCCATATCCCCTTATTAAGCTAAAGCATATAATAATAATAATAATAATAACAACAACAACAACAACAACAACAACCACCACAACAACCACAACAACAATAATACATTTGCATTGGGCACCTATTTTTATTTATTATTATTTTTAATACGCTCCTAATTTTTTTCACCTTAGGAGCTCATGTGCTACTTGAGAAAAAGGTAGCGACAATACCTGAAACGTTCAAAAAGCAAACAATGATGACTAAAAATCTATTATTTTCAATTCACTTTTTGTCAGGATGGTCACACGGCGTATGCCTGTGTTAACAGGACAATTTTTTTTGTTTAAATACGGGACAGTTCCGTCATTCAGAATGGTTTGCAACCCTGCTGCTAGGCTAAATGTTTATGTCTGTTAGCAGATACCAGAAAAGACGCACAAATAAGGCTGTACCAGATGAAAAACAATACAGAAATGACGATGTAAATGTTGCTTTAACAAGCTGTATCTTTATAATTATATGAATAAACAAATTATCTCACCTCAGAAGATCCAGAGATCCTGTGTTATGGCTCTGGCGGTAACTTCTTTTATGTTAATAGCGACTGGCAAGCGTGTAGTGATGTCCGGTTCGCGAACGAATCGTTATATTTAACCGGATCTTCTTAGTGAACCGGTCGAGCCAGTTCACAAAATCGAACTGAATCGTTTGAAACGGGTCGTGTCTCAACGAATTACCTAAATTGGTCGGTTTATAAACGTGCCTGACACTCGCTCAGACTCGAATTAAACCCATATCCCGAGTTATTCAGTTAACGTTACTCTAACAGTACATTGACTAACTACTATGAAAAGAGAACTGACGATGAGCACGAGCAGAGCAGCTGATGGGAAGTTCGGATCATTTTTCCGACTCGGACTTTTGAGTCACGTTTAGCAAAATGAATCTTTTTTCGAGTCATTTCGTTCATTTTAGCAAAATGTAATTAAAATGTTACGTCTTACTTCCCCAACACATCTAGTACTTGCGCAAACGTTGATCACACTACAAACAATACAAAACTAAAATGCTATAAGATACAAAAAAGGTTAATTCATTTTTCACCTGGGTCTTCATTCTGTGATTAGCTCACCTCACCTCCTATCTGGCAAACCTTCGGTTCAAGTCGTTCCTTAATCAAGTGACAGACCCATACACTATTTCTGACATTTCTGTCACTGTGTTTTTGTTACCTTTCTTCAGGATCTGTGGTGTTATTATTTTATAAATAAATAAAACCCTGTGCTAAATAAAATATTGATTATTTTTTCTTTTTGACTGTCTATCAGTAAATAGGCTATATAATAATATAATAATCCAAGCCTACAATACAAAATACTTATAGCCTATTTGTTCATTTTTAATCCAATTTTGAGTTTGCTGGTATAATAATTGCTTTTCCTAGGCAAACTTGACATATTGGTCTAATATATGTACAAGAAGATTGCTCAAAAAGGACATGATGGCATAAATTAAAAGCAAATATTATTTTGAATCCTAAACAAGTAACACTACAGTTCTATAGTCTAATCTGAAGGGTGAACTCAAAAGACATAAATCATACAACAAGGTAATTTTGAGAAAAAAAAAAAAACATATCTTAATCAAAGTGATTTCGCCATCATATGGACAACATTTAATGCATAACCAATAATTATTATAAAAAATAATAATAACAAATAATATGCACCCATTTGTAAGGAAGGTTGCAAAAGACTCTAGCAAATGTTGTCACGTCACGTCACAAAAGAACGACAAAAAAAAAAAAACCTTATATTCACTTGAGCAAACCAGTACTTCCAAAATATTTTAACATAAATGCTATTACATTTCTACCTGGGTTCTATAAATTCTTAATTGTAAACGCACCCGTATTCTCTAATTCATTCTTTAACTAATTTATTTCCCCAATATATTTCTTACAGTTTGAGTTTGCTGGTATAATAATTGCTTTTCCTAGGCAAACTTGACATATTGGTCTAATATATGTACAAGAAGATTACTCAAAAAGGACATGATGGCATAAATTAAAAGCAAATATTATTTTGAATCCTAAACAAGTAACACTACAGTTCTATAGTCTAATCTGAAGGGTGAACTCAAAAGACATAAATCATACAACAAGGTAATTTTGAAAAAAAAAAACATATCTTCATCAAAGTGATTTCGCCATCATATGGACAACATTTAATGCATAACCAATAATTATTATAAAAAATAATAATAACAAATAATATGCACCCATTTGTAAGGAAGGTTGCAAATGACTCTAGCCAATGTTGTCACGTCACGTCACAAAAGAACGAAAAAAAAAAAAAAAAAAAAAACTTATATTCACTTGAGCAAACCAGTACTTCCAAAATATTTTAACATAAATGCTATTACATTTCTACCTGGGTTCTATAAATTCTTAATTGTAAACGCACCCGTATTCTCTAATTCATTCTTTAACTAATTTCTTTACCCAATACATTTCTTACAGTACATTGTAACATGTTGAACTGTTTCGTTAAAGTCACATACCTCTCAAAGACCTGCTGGATGTTTGCTTATTAAATGCATTGTAGCTGTTTAACCTTGTATGCCCAAATCCTACCCTTGTAATGTTCTCCTCAGTTCTGGCCCAACTCTTCCCTTACCCACTGCTGACCGTATTTGATACAAATGTTTACATCTGGTATATTTGTCCCAATGCTGCTGCTATCATTTCTAAATATACTTCTTGATTTTATTTCTAACCAGCTTCTTTCTAGTTTTAAAGACAGCTCCTGCATGTCAGAGAAATTGGTGAGCCGAAATGTTTCTCATTGGTGAAAGGCCAATCAGCCTTTACCATAAATATACATCATTACTTTTGGCTGAAAAAAGATGGTGTGATGCTGTATATTTATATAGATGAGGTTAATAATAATAAAAAAGATATTAGGTGTTAAAATGAATCATCCCTGGCTCAAACCTGAACGTCATTTTACACTGCATGCAGTTGCTTAGTGAAAAACATCAACTAAACAAAACATATTTGGCGCTCAGAATGAGCATAAACTGTTAAAATATTTTGCCTAATTACATTTAATTAAGTGTAAGTGTACATGTTGCACATGTTCCTACCCCATGGTCATGGCACAAAAATACTATTAATGGACTGCACGATTGGGAAAATGTTCATATTGCGGTTATTGAGGTCAATATGTGATTACAATAAATGTCAACTTGATATGTTTTTAAGGAAATTGCACACACAGATTAGTGATAATGCTAACATTTGTTTTTTTTTAAACTATAGATGTTTCCAAAAATATTTTTTTTTACAAAATGAAATAACATTTGCATTAACAAACATTTTTTTATTATAGCTGAAATAATTTGTTTTTATAAAAACATACACATTTTCACAAAAAATATGACATTTTAAACATTTTGTCCAAACAAACAGGGACATTAACGCAGGATGTAACGTACTCTGTATAAACTTCTTTTGGAAACTGGATATAAAATTATGGTTCACTCAAAAAGTATTTTTTTTTTTTTAATGACCAACTGGTACTTACAAATCCTCTTTCTAAATTAAACTTATCACATTAGAGGTTCTTTGCCAAAAAGACAAGCATATCCACCTTGTCTGGTTTCAGAGTGTTGATTCGACACAACATTACCACTAGTGCAAAAAGCTCTCTCTGATGTAGAGCTCGTTGCTTGTATGCCTAGATATTTCAATGCTACCTAGGGAAGTTTACTTTGTGGATCTTAACAGCATTTCAGTTGATTTTCTCCATGCTCTATATATGGCATGTAAATGTAAACATTGAGTTCAGTGGCCACTGCTTCTCTAAACTGTGGCATAAGATAAGATGTGGATGACAATGATGCTCTTGGTGCTGTGCATGTGATTTCCTTGTAGAAACTGGCCAGAATTTTCTTCTGGGCTTTAGCACCACATCCATGTTATCATTTTCCATCACTGCAGTCCGTTGGGCTACAGATTTGCTGGTGTTGAATTTCCTGAAACAAATAATGCACATTTTAGAAATTTGTTATATTGAATTCTTACCAGTTAAGTAATCAGTTTCACTCACTATCAACTCAGAGATGCCTAGTACCTTTAAGGTCTAGGTCTCTTCTTCAGAGATGTATTGAGTTCGGAACCTTGGGTCTAGGAAAGCTCTGAAGTTTAGCAAGTCCTGTGTGGCTGTATATTTGTTGTTGAGTTAGCTAACAATTTTTGATTTCAGTGATTTGGTCAGGTCAGCATCTGTTTCATCTTCAGCCAGCACTGAGGTGTTCAGAAGATGCACAGCAGGTTTCACACAAGATATGCTCACATAACGTTCACCCAATAAGGCACTTGTAGTCCTGGAGTAGGCTTAGTGACTTGTTTACAGATTCCAAGACCTCCAGGTCCTGCCATGAAAGGAGTAGACCTCGCACTTTGCTGTCTGTAGAGAGAACTTGGGACAATGCACTTTGCTGCTCTAGTACTCTTGCTATCATTTTCTGAGTGGAACCCCATCGTGTTGAGGAGTCTGTCACCATGGCATGCTCTGGGAGGTTGAGCTCTCGTTGTGCTTCCCTTAAGGTCATTCTTTTCTTTCAACAATCTTCCTGCATATCCCAGTAGCTCTGCTAATGGATTGTGCATTATCTTTCAGAGCATTTTCTGTGATTGATAAGATTAAAAAAAATACTTACTACAGTGACATTGCGAAATGTTTAATATTAACATTCTGATTACATGCTCAATTCATATTCATAGCATAACACAGTAATACAAACATGAGAACACACACAAACAAAAGTTTGCTTTTGTGAATTGTGAGGACATTCCACAGACGTAATGGTTTCTATACTGTTCAAACCATATTTTCCATCGCTCTACCAACCCTATACATATCCCTCACAGGAATATGTGCAAATTTTTATATTCTCAAAAAAAAAAAAAAACACATCACCGGCCCTGAACCCAAGGGAGATGGTTTAGGGGTGAGCTGGACCGCAGACAGAAGGCAAAAGGGCCAACAAGTGCTAAGCATCTCTCGGGGAACTCCTTCAAGACTGTTGGAAGACCATTTCAGGTTTTCAAGCTCATCAAGAGAATGCCAAGAGTTTGCATAAGATTGGACTAGTGCGTTTAGGTATGTTGGTGCCATGCAAGTGGTTGTCTTGTTGGCAAGCATCAGTACCTTGAATTTGATTAGAGCGGCTACTGGTAGTGGTAGCCAATGTAACTTCATGAGGAGAGAAGTAACGTGAACTTTTTTTGGCTCATTGAAGACAACCCTTGCTGCTGCATTCTGGATCAGTTGCAGAGGCTTGATTGACCTTGCAGGAAGGCCCGCCAGGAGACCATTACAATAGTCCAGTCTAGAGAGAACAAGAGCTTGGACAAGAAGTTGGGTGGCTTGCTCTAACAGGAAGGGATCTTCCTAATATTGTATAAGGCAAATCTGCAGGACAGTGTCGTTGTAGCAATATGATCTGTGAATCTTAACTGATGATCCATCACAACTCCTAGGTTTCTGGCTGTCCTGGAAGGAGTTATGTTTGACAAACCCAACTGTATAGAGAAGTTGTGATGAAACGATGGTTTAGCTGAAACCACCTGGAGTTCTGTCTTAGTAAGGTTGATTCTAGTCTACTGATCAAGCTCTACCGCTTTGATAATGTTGGTGCCATTGTCTGTTGTGATGGTGACCTGTCGCTCCGCACAGAGGTCCCACACAGCCAGTGCCTCACTCAAGCCCAAGGCTATGTTCTCTCCGATGTGGTTGTCGGGGAAATACAATGTTTGCAGGCAGTGACTTTTCAGTTCAAACTCCTCTGCGACAACGTGCACAGTCAATCTAATAAACGGTTCACTTGTCCTTCTTTACCACAGGTCTGTAGTGGTTGAAAAGAACGTCACAGTAGCCATTGCCTTTTGAAATTCACCAGATCAGTGTAGATCTCCCCGGCATCCATCTTCATTCTGGTCTCCTCACTGAGCACACAAGTGTTCTCAGAATGTATGTGTTCTCAATCCACACTTATTTAAAGCTGCGGTATTCTTACCGGGAGCGGTCCGTAACTGCAAATGGCAATAGGACCACTGGGAGGAGCCAGAGGAGCTTGATTTTTTTCACAGATTATCTGTGTCATATTCTACTGTCAGGACATAATGACAGGTTTAACAAATATGTAAAAAATATATATTTACAAAAGTTACCTACTGCAGCTTTAATATAATTGCAACATTTTGGCATCATATAATCGCACAGGCTGATATCACGATTGCAATTGCAATACAATTAATTGTGCAGCACTAATTGTAATGAATCACAAATTGACTCTTGCAAACCTCAGTGTTCTCAAAATTGCCACTAACAAGAATTTGTAGATGAATACTTTAGCCGCCTATATGTTGTTGAAATTCCCGTTTATTTTTGTGTTTCATTTCTGAGCAAGTTGATGTATTGATGACTTCTGAGGAGGTACTGATTAATCTGTGAAATAATCAACAAAAAGATTACTCATTTGAATAATCTCTGAACAAAATAATTACTTGATTCAGCCGTACCTAGCACCTGGATGTACAGGATCAGAACTTTATCCAATTACTGTAATTTCAGATATGCACACATGTAATTTATGACAGATTAAAGAAGATAATTGAGTGAATCTCTTTCCACATGAATGGCAGTGATGAGGCTTTTCTCCAGTGTGGATCTTCTCATGTATTTGAAGTTGTGTTGACCGTTTGAATCTCTTGTCACAGTGTGAACACTTGTAAGGTGTTTCTGTAGTGTGAACTGTCTGGTGCTGTTTCAGTCCAGTGTGGGTTTTTTTGTGTTTGTAAAGAGTTACTCTTCGTATGAAGCTCCTCCCACACTGATCACATGTGTACGGCTTCTCTCCAGTGTGGATTTTCATGTGATCATGGAGGCTTTCTTTATGTTTGAATTTCTTCCCACACTGATCACACGTGTACGGCTTCTCCCCACTGTGGGTTTTCTTGTGTTTGTAAAGGGTTACTCTTCGTATGAAGCTCCTTCCACACTGATCACATGTGAACGGCTTCTCTCCAGTGTGGATTTTCATGTGATCATGGAGGCTTTCTTTACGTTTGAATTTCTTCCCACACTGATCACACGTGTACGGCTTCTCCCCACTGTGGGTTTTCTTGTGTGCGTAAAGGGTTACTCTTCGTATGAAACTCCTCCCACACTGATCACATGTGAACGGCTTCTCTCCAGTGTGGATTTTCATGTGATCATGGAGGCTTTCTTTACGTTTGAATTTCTTCCCACACTGATCACATGTGTATGGCTTCTCTCCACTGTGGGTTTTCTTGTGTGCATCTAGTGTTCCTCTTTTTGTGAAACTCCTTCCACACTGATCACATCTGTATGGCTTCTCTCCACTGTGGGTTTTCTTGTGTGCATCTAGTGTTCCTCTTTTTGTGAAACTCCTTCCACACTGATCACATGTGTACGGCTTCTCTCCACTATGGATTTTCATGTGATCATGAAGTCCATCTTTTTGTTCGAAACTCATCCCACACTGAACACAGGTATAGGACTTCTCTCCACTGTGGGTTAACCTGTGTGCAATAAGGGTTCCTCTTTGTCTGAAACTCCTCCCACACTGATCACACGTGTACGGCTTCTCCCCACTGTGGGTTCTCTTGTGACTGTGAAGGGTTGTTCTTCGCATGAAACTCCTCCCACACTGATCACATGTGTATGGCTTCTCTCCAGTGTGGATCCTCATGTGCTCATGAAGGGTTCCCTTTTCTGCGAAACTCTTCCCACATTGATCACATGTGTGTGGCTTCTCCCCAGAGTGTCTTTTCATGTGTTTGAAAAGGTTTCCTTTATGTGCAAAACTTTTGCCACACTGATCACATGTGTGTGGCTTCTCTCCAGTGTGGATATTCATGTGGTATTTAAGGTTTCCTTTGTCTGAGAAACCCTTCCCACACTGATCACACGTGTGTTGCTTCTCTCCAGTGTGTATTTTCATGTGTTTGATAAGGTTACTTTTTTGTGTGAAATTCTTTCCACATTGTTCACATGTGAGCGGCTTCTCTCCATTGTGAATATCAATGTGTCGATTAAGCATTTCTTTTAGTCTGAAGCTCTTCCCACATTGTTCACATGTATATGGTTTCTCTCCAGTGTGGATCCTCTCATGTATTCTCAGATAATCTGGCCGTTTGAATCTCTTGTCACAGTGTGAACACTTGTAAGGTGTTTCTGTAGTGTGAACTGTCTGGTGTACTTTCATTGCACCATATGTAAAAAAAGTCTTCCCACACTTAGAGCAAACATGATCCTTCACACCAATGTGTCTTTTCTGATGTATCTTTAATGAAATCATCTGACTAAAACTCTTTCCACATAAATAACATATGTAAGGCTTCTCCTTTGTATTAGCTTTCAAGTGGTCCTTTAGAAATGTTCTTCTGCTTTGGTCACAATTTTCTAGTCTCTCTCTAGAATGAGTAAGCACATGTTTTTTAAAAACATCACATTTTCTGAAACTCTTTCCACACTGATCACATGTGTACGGCTTCTCTCCAGTGTGGATCCTCTCATGTATTCGCAGATATTCTGACCGTTTGAATCTCTTGTCACATTGTGAACACTTGTAAGGTTTTTCTGTAGTGTGAACTGTCTGGTGCGCTTTCATCTCAGCATATCTAAAAAAAGTCTTCCCACACTCAGAGCAAGCATGATCCTTCACACCGCTGTGTCTTTTCTGATGTATCTTTAAAGCAGCCGTGTGACTAAAACTCTTTCCACATAAATGACATACGTAAGTCTTGTCCTTCGTATGGACTTTCAGGTGGTCCTTCAGGAAATGTGGTCTAAAAAATGTTTTACTGCTTTTAACTGCTTTTGTTTCACACTCAGGCCATGTTTTGTCTCTTATTGTCAAGGAGGATCTCCAGAATGCTTCTTCAGTTTTGACATGATGGTTCTCCCCCTCTTTAATCAGTTCTTCAATCTTTTTGTTGTCTTCTATGAAGTCTAAAATTAAAGAAAAAATGTTTATTAAAAGAAAAGGTTTATAGAAAATCTTTTAAAAACACAAACACACACACACACACACACACACACACTATTTAGAATTTGTGCAATTACTTTCCTGTCAGTTGAGTTTGTGGCAAAACATTTTGCAGTTTACATGTTATTACAAATTGCATACAATTTATTAAAATGGATGTTTAATAAACTACAAGTTGATTTCAAAATGCACCTACATTTTTAGCATTTTGTGTTTTTACATTTTAATAAAATTTTTCCATGTATATTTCATCATTGAGGATTTAAAAAATAAAATAAAAAAGTAAAAAAATAATCTCATCTCGTGAACACAGTCTCATCTCAGATTGTGGGATAAGTCTCCTCACACCTCTATTAAAACCTGTTAACTGTCACTCACGTTTTTGAAGATAGAGATGAATGTGAATGATACAAACATAAATTTTTATAATTCATGACTGAAAACATTTTGTAACATGATTTTGATGTACCATTTACATGGTAATGCAATGTCTGATTTTAAAATGGGTTTTGAAGGATGAATTTTGAGATTTTATGTTTTCAAGTGATATATAACTTCTGATGATTTCTAAAATGTGATAGAGAAAAAGGCAACGAGGAAGTCTTTTTTTTTAAACAGAGGTCAAAGCTCCTTTTGTAATGTAGATTTCTGAGGGTGCACTCTTGTCATAAATTCATCTATTACTTTTCCTACATAATTTTTAACAAAAAATATTGGTAAAATATATATTAGGGAGTCTTAGACCTTTCCAACGATATATAGTTTGTCAAGATTAGATTAGATTTGATTGTAATATAGTATAGTCAACGTAGGCGTCCCGTATACGGGACGGGGTGACATTTAACAGGTTAAGTATCATAGACAAACTCCAGGAGGGAACAGGCTGTGAGACTGTATATTGGTTCGCCAAACTCTCAAAAGTAATTTGCAAGAATGGTCTGTGATGGGAGCTATTTGAATATGAAATTAGCCTTAGGCTGCCATTCTTCTTTGGAATGTAGTAGCAGCAACTATAAAAGCTCAAATCACTGCTGCTTGTGGGGCAGTGCTTCATTTGTAAATTAAACATTACTGGATTCAAATCAGCAGTTAAAAGGAGCCGTGACCAACAGTGACAACAACAACAATACAGCTTAGGTTTTCAAATCCTGGGTCAAAAATGGGTCGCCAGGATGATTTAAGGCAAATATATGCAAGTTACATTAAAAATAACAATTTATTTCCAAAAAAATAAAACACAATATTATCTATATAAAAAAGGTATAAAAATATGAAATATATCTGACAAATAATTAACAGATATAAAACATATGTGAAGCAATCTTTCAAGCTGTTGAATGCCAATCAGCGGTAGTGCATGCATCAGTCCAAAAGAAGATAAAGAAAAAGTGCCCATCTATCCAAGTGTCTCACACGGCTCCAGGGAGTGAACAAAATCGATCCTGTAACAAATCGATGCCGTTTTGTAAGAAAAATATCCATATTCAAAATGTAATAATTAATGTAGCTTGTGCTCACTGTTGTAAATGGAAGCAGTTCCGGGCAGATGACGTAGGAGTGCCATTAAACAGCTTGAAAGATCAAAGACTATTTTTTATACAACTCCAACTGGATTCATCTGAAAGAAGAAAAAGTCATATGTACCTAGGATGACTTGACGGCGAGTAATTTGTGGGGTAATTTTCATTTTTGGATGAACTAATCCCTTTAAGCCCCCCAAAAAAAAACAAAAAAATAAAAATTGAATACTTTAGGCTACTAAGAGAAAGATAGCGGTAAAGCACGAGGGGCGGTCATGTTACTTTTGATGTTGCAATACCTAAATACAATATTGGGGCTGAAAAATAAGAAAGCTGCAAAATGTGTTTCAATCTGTAAACATTTTCTCATTTTTGTTTTACTTTTAAATTTGTCACTGATTATGTATATGTATTTGTATGTTTGTTTATTTGCTTTACTTTTTGTACCCCTGACTGCAGTTGTAATTCATAGAAGTAAAAAACAAACAAAAAACAAGTCTATTCAAAACAATAGCTGAAGACAATACTGGCTCATATTATTCTTTTCATTTTTTACGGTATATCTTTTCTTTTTGAAGGGGCCATTTTTGTTAGCATTAGTGATTTATGTACTGTTAATGCCTTTAACAAGTGCCAGTACGCCAAGTAATGAATGAAAATTTATAAACTTAGTGAATAATGAAGAATAAACACAAACCTATTTGTTCTTTAGTATCTTCCAGTTTTATTTCGCAGGGTTCTGCATCAGTCATGTTTTCAGCTTTCTTTCATAAACCCTTTCATTAATTGTTGTGGGAGGTGTTGAAATGTAGGGTAAATTCCTGTGCAGTTGGAGGAGCAGATCTGCCAAAATAAATAAAAAATACATCCGTTATCAAATTGATGCTTTCATTAATTCACACACATCATGCAATATTGCTTAACTTAAAATATACAAAAGCTTAAAGTATTCTAGGTCTATATCACCATAGAATGTCTTTCAGCCCTCACAGGGCTGTGGAGGCTGGGTATTTCACAATTTAACAATAAACTTTATTATTCAAAATAAGTCTGATTAGTCTTATTATAAATAAGTGACCACAAATAAAACATAATATATGTAACCTGAATTAAGAACTTAAACAAGGTAAATGTGTATGGCAAACAAGCTTCTGCTATAACCAACTTGGGCAGGTTTATGCAGGAAGCACAGCTTTTCCAAATATATCATAACATTTTCCAAATGTTTTTTTTTTTTTATATATATTTTTTTAATTCTATAATATTTTGTTACACTGCGGGATGTGATGTGACCAATATAATAAGCATGAGTTCTGGTAACATTGAGTGGCCACATCACAGGCTTTAAATGTAGGGACGCAATAATACAATTTCTTCAAAACCAATCCGATCCAACATTGAAAATTCGGAGTATCTGCCGATACGATACAATCCGATACCACCGCCATTTTTTTCAAAGAAGAATTTATATACTACTCTGTGTTGACCTGATCGTCACTCTTTTTTGTGTGTTGAACACATTCTACTAAATATAGACAACTAAAAGCTGGAGGCTGTGGAGAAGCAGATTCGTGACCTGGTGCAGAAGCAGAACCTCCTGGGCTGATGCTCACAAGTCCTGGGTAAGTATACAGCGCACTACTTCTACACAGTACACAGCCCACTACTTCTACTCCATGTGTTTTTCTGCACAGGGCCGGTGCCCCCAAGATACAATCTTCCCAGATGTGCTTCACTCCGAAGTTGGGACACCACGGATCCTGGGTACACCTGCAGTAAAGGACACAAGCCAGGCCAAAGGCAATGACCTCTCCCCCTCTGCCACCTCCTTTCTCCACCTGGAACTACTTTGTTCCCCTCCGCAAGATGAAACACACTGCTGTGATCATCAGAGACTCCATCGCCCAACACGTCCGTGCTACCATAGCCGAACATAAAGTGCACATTCACTGCTTCCCTGGTGCTCGTGTTCTCGATGTTTCTGTGCAGATACCCGCGATCCTGAGGCCAACGAGAAACCCGGAGCGGTCGTGCTACACTCCGAGGTTAACAACACCACGCTGCGGCAGACAGAGATACTGAAAAGGGACTTCAGGAGCCTGATTGGGACGACAATCATCGTGCCAGGACAAGCTATTACATTTGGTAAAATAAAAAAATAAAAAAATAAGACTGTGTCGGTTCCCTGAGTAGTAAGGTCAAAATATAAATTGTAGCATCTAGAAAAATCTGATCATGATTAAACCAGGAAAATTTAAAATAAATAAACAAAAAACTATTTTTAAAGTTTTGGCATTAAAGGGATAGTTCACCCAAAATGAACAACTCAATCTTTTGTTCGTTATCTTGCTCGGCTCTGTGTTCATCTTCAGTTCTCTCTTCACATCAGTTCAGTCAGTGTACTGTTTGAGTAAATTAATTACTCCAGGTTATTGGTTTGTTTGAACTCAGAGGAAGTGTCAGCCACATTAAACAAGTTAACAGCTTAAGTCATTTGTGGATTAATGCGTATTAGAGATGCAAACCGTTTAAAACGATTCAGTTCGATTTGGTGAACTGGTTCAAAAAGATCCAGTTACATCAAAAGATTCTAACTGACTCTCTGATGTCACATGGACTACATTGATGATGTTTTTCTTACCTTTCTGGACATGGACAGTATACCGTACACACAGTTTTAATGGAGGGACTGAGAGCTCTTGGACTAAATCTAAAATATCATAAACCGTGTTAAGAAGATAAACAGTTTAGGACCTTGGTCTCACGGGTTAGGAACGACATGAGGGTGAGTTATTAATGACATCATTTTGATTTTTGGGTGAACTATGGGCATTAACATAAGATCACTCACACCGAAATCAGTTATTCTAAATGAAATAATCACAGATAATAGTTTTGATGTACTCTGCTTGACTATATCCTGGCTAAAACCAAATGATTATATTTGTCTAAATAAGTCTACTCCACCAAGCTATTATTATAAGCATGAGCCCCATCATACTCATACAAGGGAACACGGTGAGAGAACCAAATGCGGGTATGTCATTTATTCAGGGTAAATCCAAAAGAGAAAACAGTCCATGCAGGGGTCAAAACCAAAACATCAATCCAGAACATAAACTGACAAGGACAAAAAGCAAGAACCAGACTAGAGACGGACGTGACTATCAAACAAGGACTCCGTGACACATACTAAAACAGACCGGGTTAAATACACAAGGAGAGACAAACGCTAATGGGAAACTGACAGAGTGTGATGATTGGTAATTAGTGACAGCTGGGTGCAATAATTAAGCGGGGACCTGAGGAATGTGATTAATGAAGTGACAGACACCGTGGGAAAAGAGGACATCTAGTGGACACCCAGGGAACACAACCCAGACACTGTGACAATACTCCCCCTCTACGGAGCGGCTCCCAGACGCTCCACAACAAGACACAACACAGAGATCAGGAGGGAGGCGGACAGGTGGAGGTTCAGGGGGAGGGACGGAAGGCCAGGCTCAAAGAGGGGAACAGACAGAAAACATAACAGAAAACAAGAAGCACAAAACATAAGTCCATAAAGGACATCACGTAGCGCCAACCAGGGCAGAACAGAAGACCACCACAACCGTGTGATCAGGGCGGAAGCCCCCCAGGGCAGAGCAAAAGACCACCACAACCTTGTGATTGAGGCCAGAGTCCCCCAGGGCGGAGCAGAAGACCACCACACTCCTGTGGTCAAGGTGAAAGCCCTCCAGGGCAGAGGAGAAGACCACCACACCCCTGTGGTCAAGGCGGAAGCCCTCCAGGGCAGAACAGAAGACCACCACAACAGTGTGGTCAGGGCGGAAGCCCTCCAGGGCGGAGCAGAAGACCACCACGTCCTTGTGGTCGAGGCCGAAGGCCCCCAGGGCGGAGCAGAAGACCACCACAACCGTGTGGTCAGACCAACGGGAGGACAAAACTCTGGCAATCCCATGGTGTACATACTGGACTCCAGAAGATCGGTGCTGACCCGACACTGCTCATGAAGATTCTTGGTGACTTGCATTTGTACATGCCGCCCTGGAGGGTCTTCTGCTCCGCCCTGGAGGGCTTCCACCTTAACCACAGGGGTGTGGTGGTCTTCTGTTCCGCCCTGGAGGGCTTCCGCCTTGACCACAGGGGTGTGGTGGTCTTCTCCTCTGCCCTGGAGGGCTTCCACCTTGACCACAGGAGTGTGGTGGTCTTCTGCTCCGCCCTGGGGGACTCTGGCCTCAATCACAAGGTTGTGGTGGTCTTTTGCTCTGCCCTGGGGGGGCTTCCGCCCTGATCACACGGTTGTGGTGGTCTTCTGTTCTGCCCTGACTTGCATTTGTACATGAAGATCATTGGTGACTTGTATTTGCTCATGAAGATCAATGGTGACTTGCCTTTGTTCATGAAGATCAGTGGTGACTTGCCTTTGTTCATGAAGATCAGTGGTGACTTGCCTTTGTTCATGAAGATCACCGGTGACTTGACTTGACTCTGAAAGGTCAACGGTGACTAACCCTGTCTCTGGAAAGTCCATGGTACCTAGCCCTGGCTCAGGAAGGTCATCGGTGACTAGCCCTGACTCTGGAAGGTCAGCGGTGACTAGCCCTGACTCTGGAAGGTCAGCGGTGACTAGCCCTGAATCTGGAGGGTCCACGAACACCTGAATCGACTAAGGAGAGTTCACCAGGAACCTGACTCGACTCTGGGGGGGGGGGGGGGGGGTAACCAGGAACCTGACTCGACTCTGGGGGGGTGGGGGGTGGGGGGTCACCAGGAACCTGACTCGAATCCGTGGGGTCACCAGGAACCTGACTCGACTCCGTGGGGCCACCAGGAACCTGACTCGACTCCGTGGGGCCACCAGGAACCTGACTCGACTCTGGGGGGGGGAGGGGGGTGGTTACCAGGAACCTGACTCGACTCCGTGGGGTCAACAGGAACCTGACTCGACTCTGGGGGGGTGGGGAGGGGGGGTCACCAGGAACCTGACTCGACTCCGTGGGGTCACCAGGAACCTGACTCGACTCTGGGGGGGGGGAGGGGGGTGGTTACCAGGAACCTGACTCGACTCCGTGGGGTCACCAGGAACCTGACTAGACTCCGTGGGGCCACCAGGAACCTGACTCGACTCCGTTGGGCCACCAGGAACCTGACTCGACTCTGGGGGGGGGGGGGGGGGGGGGGTCACCAGGAACCTGACTCAAATCCGTGGGGTCACCAGGAACCTGACTCGACTCTGGGGGGGGGATAAACTTATCACTGTATCTAAACCAACAACATGTGTATTATATCCAGTAGCCCCTAAATTACTGAAAGAGATTTTATCTGTAGCAGAAGAACTGCTTCTCAATATTATTAACTCTTCTATCTTAAATTTTTGAAAAAGTTGCTGCTCAATTATGCTCCTTCCTGCAAAAAAAAAAAGGATCTGTATGAAGAATTTCAGACAGGTTTCAGGCCTCACCACAGCACAGAAAATGAACTTGCTTCTTGTGTCAGATCAAGGCTGCATCTCATTTCTAGTTTTACTTTATCTTAGTGCTGCGTTCAACACCATAGATCATGACATACTCATAGATCGGTTATAAAACTATACAGGTATTCAAGGGCAGGCTGTAAGATGGTTTAGATCCTACCTGTCTGATCTAAGACCAGTTTCAACTAATATAATGATAATGACATAAACACCTTTTCAAAGATCAATAAACTTTTATTTTATTTTATTGCAGATTCCGAGCAAGAAATACCAACATGTTGAGTTTGTGTGGCTTAAAATTAATTAATCTTAAAAAAGTTTGTGTGTTATATTATGTTTATATTAGGGGTGTCCATGGTTAACGGGTTAACCGATTAACCGTTAAAAATTGCGTAACCGAGTGAAACATTTTGCTCGGTTAAGTGACGTCAATGGCGTGCATTGAATTTAGTTGTAATACATTTTTGCACCACCAGAGACCGCCAGAGCGCTGCCAGACATTTGTAATGTCCACAAGAAGTCATTTTTCTAATATGAGGCGGGCAAAAAAAAGTACAGCGTTGGAGCACTTTAAAATTAAGAGTGACGGGGCAAAATGCAAGTATTGCAATACAGTGCTTAGATATACTTCAAGTACAACCTCGTTGTTTTAATCTCAACAGCCAACACCCGGGCATCATTAGGCCGGTCAGGACACACTGGATGCGTGGCGTGTCTGTTTTTAATTCGGCTCCCATGTTAACAGGTTAGAGCTTACCGACTGCCTGCGTGAGACGCGCGGCTCGACGCGTGCATGCTAGAAATAGAACCGACGCCTTGTTGGAAGCGTTTCCAGGCAAAATATAATAGGAAAATATGTTTATATGTAATTTTGTACACGAATACATATTAATTCATGACATTTTGATATTTGAAAGTCTATAGGTTGAAATATTCAGATATAAAATGTAATTTAAAAAAAAAAAATAATAATTATCGATTTTCAAATATTGTACTTGTCAAACATAGTCTTAGTCATAGCCTTAGCGAGGCGGCCGCGGAGCCTGCTTGTTACCTTTGCCTAAACACAGAAAGTTACATAACTATTACTAGAGCCTGTTCCTTTATAACATAGCCAAAGGTCGGTGTATATTTGCTTTATATATTTTAGGCTTATTCTCAAATTCAGATTGTGTTAGTGGGCGGGATTTTTAGGCAGTTTTAATTGGACAATTTGACCGGAGAGATGAAATTTTGTCTGACATTTTCTTTTTTTCGGCCAATGTCTGGAAATTACCGCACAACGGAAACCCTGGCGCACACTATGTTAACCGAGTATTAACCGCTAAGGGCCTCGGTTTACGGTTAATGAAAAACTTGAAAACGTGCAGCCCTAGTTTATATGCCAGTTCGGGATGCTCATATTGACCGCTTAACCGTTAACGGGAAGTAAACATTTTGACTAATGAAAGGGCCAGTACCATATTGCGTCTTTTGGGCGCTCAAGTTCGTTATTTCAAATGTGGTATGCACGCTCATAATGGAAGCGATGCGGTCACAACACACAAACAGTGCAACACGCTAATTTTTTTCCAGGCCTCTCCACACCACATCTAGTTAAAAACATCTCTGCTTTTCAGAATGACGGAAGCGCACCAGGTCCAACTCAATCAGCTTCCTTCAGGGCAAAATTCCAAATTGTTTTTTGCAAAATGGGGTGCACCCAAACACTGAGTTTTTTTTTTACTTTTATTCGTAAATAAATCTTGTAGCAGAGTTACAGTATGGGTTTTTCGGTGGTGGAAATCAATTACTGAAATGTCCATGTTGTAACGGAGATCACAACTGATGGATGCTTAGCAACGACAGATGCCTCAGGAGCGCAACTGCATGAGTGATTTGGAAATGACGCATGCATGTGTGTGTGTGTGAGTGTTAACTCACTGGGCACGTTAACACACACAACCACATGCCTACAGATATATTTAGCTGAGCAAGCCAAATGAAGGGAGTGAAAAATAGGCCCATTTTGACAGAAAGGTAACAAAGTTACTTGCAAAATATGCTATGCGGTATTAAAATAAAGCAGTAGTGCAAGTAAAATGCAATATCACTTGAGACGCAAACATCCACAAGCAAAGGTGCTTCCCAAAGCTGGTCACTCTAGCGAGACGTTATGAAAAATTTGAGCACATTTTTTTTTATTGTGCGATTAACTGATTTATCTAATATCGCGACAGGCCTAAATATACCTAAATGCTTTTTTAAGATGTGGATACCAGAATTGTTTGCTTATGTTGGAATGAAAGACACAGATGAAGTGCTTCTTATTCTTATCCAAAAAAACTCAATGGGTAAAAGGCGTTGAAACCAAACAAAATCTTGCTACTCAAGCTGTGTGTGATGAGCGGGGCCGAAAGCCGTGGGAATGGAGCGAGGTCTCATGTCCCACGGAGGAGTTCGGAAGGATAAAAGAGGAGCAACGACGAGTGAAGGACGATAGATGACCAGGCCTGGTTTTTTATTTTGTGTTTGGTTTTTATTTGTGCACGGCAGTCATCCACGAGGGGCTGTCGCGCTGTTTTGTGTTTATTTTATTATTAAAGTTTTATTTGAATGTCTGCCAGTTTCCGCCTCCTTCCCGTGATTATAGAGTTTTTATATTGCTACTCTGGTGCCGAAACCCAGGATGAAGGAGGGACACGCTGGCCAAGAACCCTCGCCGCTGTGGTGAATCTGCGATGCCATCGAGCAGGGTGAAGCAGTCTGCCGCCGTAGACATGTTTTTCTTTCTCCTCTCTCATTTCTGTCGCTCTTCGTCCTTCCGTCTCCTTTTACCCCCAAGGTTGCCGCACCACTGTGGGGGGGGGGGGGGGGGGTGACTAGAGTGCAGTCTCGTGGGTACCCCCCTGCCTGAGAGGGGCAATGGGGGTACGTGACGAGTGGGGCGGGTACTCATACTTTGAATACTTAACTACGTTTAAGATTTTAAAAAACTTTGTGTACTTAAGTACAATAAATATCACATAAATTAAGATTTTTAATCAAGTAAAATTCTAAACGGTTAATTCAATTTCTACCAAAGTCATTTTCTGGTAAGATATCTGTACTTTTACCCATATTATGCCCATATTATGCCTTTTAGACTATTACCTTTCATGCAGTGTGTCATGTAGCTGTATGTGATCATAAACATCTACAAAGTTGTAACGCCGACAAAGCACAATAGATATTCTGTTTCGGCTCTACGTCACGAAGTAACACATTTGCTTAATGTCCACCCACATTTTAGGTTGCCAACCTGCCCACAAACACAGTAAAGTTGCAACGAGATTAACATAATTTCGTGGAGACGCTGTTTTTTACGCTGTGAGAGAATTTTTTTTTTGATTAGTACAGAGATGTCGCTACGGCTCTGGACCAATCACAAAGGACTGCACCATGTGACCAATCACAGCAGTGAAGGCCCAAGGAAAGGAGGGGTTTAGAGAGACTGATTCTTTTAACTGCATATGTGTGTTAGTATCTGTCTGTACAGGGAGAAGCTCTGTCTGTATAGGCAGACAGTCCCAGGATAAACGTTCAACTGCCAATGTCCAGCGTATCAGATATACGTATTTGGAGAGTTTATCTAGGTTTTGGAACCAATCAGAACTTTGTTGACTTATGCATTGATGCAATTAGTATCCTCTGTCAGGGTATAATTGTTGTTGATTTTGAATTGTACGCAGAGCAGCCTACAAACTCCATTAAGAGTACTGAGTTCCTTAGATAGTGATCATCTATATGCGCATATACAGATAGATACATAGGTTAAGGGAAAGGATTGATTGATCTGGGATGCATCAGGAACAACCCCGAAAGAGCTTAAATTTTTATTCATGACACTAATTGGATTGGACCAGTATATGGAAATTCTGGAATATACTTTGCAGTTTCATCAGGCAGAAGTCAAGTGCTGTTGGTAAGATCGCCGCCTCAATCCCTTTTTAGTTTATGATAGAAATATGACTGACAAATTAGGTAACATGCTCAGCCCTGATAGACATGATGAAACAGAAGAGAGCATGCTGTAAACGGTTTGGCTCTGAAGCTCCGACTTTAAAAATATTCTTTGAATTCAATGAAAGAATGGTCAGTCTGAGCTTTGATTCTGATTGGAAAGTTAAAACAAAAACCTGATTGGCTTTAAACAAAGAAAGAACCAGATAGATAAAAATTTCTAAATGTATGTGCCGATTGGTTAAAAATCATCCCAGAAGTAACTGAGTGATGATTTAATCTGATTCCTTGATATCATAACATCTGTTCTAGTTCCTATATAATTGTTGAAAGTCCTAACAAGGGTATTGAACAGAATTCTGGGTTGGTGAAAAGACTGTAGGCACCCAAATTAGCAGTAGCATTTTGGAAAATTTAGAAGCTTGTTTTCTTTAAAAGATAAGATTGCTTTGACTGCAATGAAACAGTTGTTTTTATCTCATGCTGGCCTCCACCATGACTCTGGCTCAAGGTGTAAAATTACCAGAGACATGTTCTGAGGGACAAATTTGTAATTTCTATATTTACTGGTGTTTGGGCAAAAGATTAATTTTACTGTTGGATTAAAAAAATCTATTTTTTTTTATTTTACTCGCTAGTGTGTGTTCAAGGCTATTTTAAGATTAGCACATTTTCACTCACTGAACACTGACTGAGCACTTCAGAGTTCTCTCACCATCAAGCGATCTGTACTTTTTCAGTTCATCTCAATGGACGCACAGCGCACCTGTATTTGACGCACTGTAAACTCTGTGTGAAGGCGCACGACTCAGAGAGAGAGCGAGAGTCTTACCACGCTTAATCAACACGCTACATGTAAACTATATTCTTTGTTGTATTTTCCTGTCAAAATAATGGAGTTCATTTAGAATTATTAAACTTTTTAGAACAAGCAGAAGATATGCCAGTTTCTTCGGTAGTGGGCGGAGCTAATGCGCAAATGGCAATTTCATTGGCTGGTGCTCATCTATTACTGTCCATTTTGATTTCAGCAAATCAGTTTGACCGAACGCAGACAACGTGAATAAAATTCATGAACCCAGCAGCTCATCAATTCATAGTGCATTCATTTTATATTGTTAGTATGACAGTAGAATCATTAGTAGTATTAAGTTTTAATAATAATGAATATAATCTATTACTTTTTTTTTTTTAACAGAAATCCAAAATGAAAAATATGCATTCATACATGGTTATCAAGTTTTAGTCCTAATCACTACAGTCCTATCATTAAATAGTGCTTAATACCATAATATGATGCTTGACTAACTGATTAAGAAGCTAAGATTTAAGAAGCTTTGCCATTTTATTAAAGATAAGCTGATTGGAATCATATGGGTGTGTGTGTGTGTGTGTGTTTGTGTGTGTTTATGAAATAAAAGTTCATTTTTAAATAAAGGCATTGTGCTAGAAATGATAATGATAAGATGATAATGTTGTAAACAAGTAACATAAACGGGGGTTTCAAAGTAACTTTGAAGACATGACACGAAGTAACATATATGGGTCAGATAACGCCTGACAGATTTAAAATCAGTGTTGTAATTCCAAAGCCATGACCAGAATTAAGTGAATGAATAAATACAAGTTGATGTAAAAGTAATGACAAAGACTGCAAAGAACTTTGAGAAACTTTTGAGTTGCAAAAATAAAGTAAAATACAAATATAAAGATGTTTATTTGAAAATGCCTGTAATTTCTGACAAGTTTTAAGCTGGGAAGAAATTATAAAAAAATAAAATAATGAAAATGCATTGCTACCAGTCCTAAATATTCTCTCTCTCAATCAAAGTCAGCTAAAATGCTGTTATCTGAGCCTGTGTTTTAAGTGATAAACTATTTATAGTAAAGAACAGTGTTTCCATCAAATCATAGACACTAATACGTTAAAGGACATGATAAAAGGAGTTCAGATTTAATGCATTTAAAGGGCAATTGATAGTTATATGTTCAACTGCCCAATGCATTTAAGAAATAAGAGATTCTAAAAACAATTAATAAAAAAATTAGGAGCAATTGTTGAAGAGACATGGGGTCTTTAAAATCATAATACAGACCCTGAGCTATAGATGTAATAATTTTGAATAGTTAAACAGTTGTATTGCTGTTTGTTCTATGACCAGTAACTTATCGGTCATATTTTTAGTCTCCACCATCATACATGGCTTGATGGCTCCGGCTACAGAAATAGCAGAACATTAAACTGATTGGACGGGTGTAACATCTAAATTCACTGAGTAATATCAGCATGATTGTTTGAAGATGTAACATAAAATATTAGTGTGATTAACCTCAATGATCTCAATGTTTTAACAACAGTAGGTGCTGTCAATGGCTCTCATGGTTCTTGAGTGCACCTTTCCTAAGCTGCAGGAAATACAGGATTCTGGAAGAACTAGATAAGAGTCTAGGTACAACTTACAGAAATATGTCAAGTTAAAAATAGGAGCGGTTTTCAATATTCGTGTGTCTAGTATGTGCGTGCATGAGGATGACCACTATATATTTTTGGGGACGATTCTGTTCCTGTTATGTTTCGATTGATTGTGTCACTAACCTCTGGAATGAGTGTTTTATCATTAAAGATGGGTTAAGCGAAATGGCTTTACAGAAGTCTACAATTCTGAGTGTATCTAATGAAAAGAGAATACTGAACATGGGATGAGCTGCAAGTGTAAAAAGTGTTTATCTGAATTAAATATTGAAATTGAAAAAGTTTATAACCCGTGTCTAAATTCAACCGAGGGTCTAAAATTAAACAAGCTAATACTTTGTTATTCGAATGGTAAAGGTAATTAATATTTTGGACTTGATGACAGAGAAACAGTGACACGTTGGCTAAGTCACTAACCAAATTATCCAGAGATAACCCTCACATAAAGAAAGGCTGGTGGGAAGACAAAGGAGTGAATCCTGTTTATGTAATATAGGTTAAAAGCAAAAGGAGCTGTAAGGCTTTGTGGGTCCTCGAGGTCTGAGTGACGCAATAGTTTGGGTTATGTAGAACAGAGATAAGTTGAACAAAAACTTTTGGATCTGCTGGCTAACCGTTGATGGAGGAATACTGTAACAAGTGGTTTTAATTAATTTATACAGCACAGAAAAATTAATATTTAAACAACAAAATTGTAGAACACCGGTCAAGTCAAATCAAATTAATATTGTGAACGCTGACAGGGCTTTTGATAATGTATACGGTTTCAAAACAGATTTACAGAAACTGAGGATGATTCTTTAATGGATATTTGGCCATTTAGAACTAAGCAATAGTATTGTTCATTTAGTAATAGGATTGGGAAATAGGTCTGCTGTTTTTTGGTTTATAACAATTTAGTAAATTAATATCACTGCCAAATGACAAACATGAACGAAGGGTTTTTAAGACACTGATCAGGTAGCTGACCTTTAAGCATTTCTAACTGACAAACCAGTGAACACTTAATTGACTATATACAAGGTACTGAAGATTTGCTTCTGAATGTGTCGTTAATTTAGTTTGAGTACAGTAATATGGTTTGTTAATTGACAAGATTTGCATAACATTTTTAAAAATAATAATAATAAGGAAAAGAGTATGATTAACAGTAATGTCATGATATAAAAATACATGCATCCGTGGTGAAAATAAAACTTAATAAAAAGGCTGCCGTATTAAGTAATAACCTAGGAAGTGTTCTAGGTTTTGGCGAAAATAATGATTATGATTATATTTATTTTTAAAGATGGCTCAATATTGGTCTTATGTTTGGTTTGTTTATTTTTGGTTAGGACACCATTGTGTTTTTAACACCAAAATGGTCTTTTAAGTTTGGAGTGAAAGGGTATATTGGATTTTCAGTCCCTCTCATTGCACCACTGGTAGGAAATTAAAGATTTTCATAACATAAAAGGTATCTTTACTGGGATTCTGGTTATAAGCAATGTCTGTATTTGGTATCTGTGAGATGACTGAGGGTCTGATATATTTCAGGAATGCAATAACAGCCCGGCTTCCAGAGAATAATGTATATAAGTTTATTGTAATGAGTTTATTTTTCGATATGACCAAATTAACTAAAATTCATCATAGCTGTTGAAGACATGTAAAAAGAAAACAAATAAGGCAAATTTCTTTCTAAAGGATCATGAAAATGAATTAGTTATTGTGCATGCCGTTTTCTTCAATAATACCTTAATGATTTGTTGAATCTGGTTAATGAATATGCAAACTTAGTCTTAAGGCTGTTGGATAAATGTTTTGTTTTATAGGGTAAGTATGAAGTAGCTGTAGTAGGAAGAGAGGTATTTACAAAGGTATGTTGATGAAAGCATATATGGATGGAGGACACTTTTCCAGGTAGAGGGACACACAGAATGATTCACTGGAAAAGACATTACTTTTTATGTGAAGAAAGACTAATGCAAGTGCAGAAATTGTGGGATTAATAAGTAGATCTATATGGGAAGTAAGAATATATATGGGAAGTATTTTGTACAAAATAATGTGTTTATTACTAGAAATGTAAGACAGTACCAGAGATGTTAAGCATATGCAGCTGCTTAATTTAAGTTAAGTCAGCATGCATCATGACTGCCCCTGACCTCATTTAGTAGACCTTAACCTAACATTGGTCTAAAACGGGGGACTGAATGTGTGGATGCCGACTTGCTATGTCCTTCAGATTGATATTAATTATATTATTACATTATTTCTTGTTTTACTATTAATCAAGTAATGGTAAGAGTAAAATGTGTAACCTTATGTGCTCTTATGAGATATTAAAGAATCCTGCTTTATGCTGTACAACTGCTCTCTAAAATGATGACTTCATAGTGTGTGTAACAAACCATACTGATAAAATTCTAGCTAGGGCCATGCGGCATTGAAGTTCTGATATGTTTTCTGTGTAAGTGTTAGTGTCATAATCTACCGGAAGCACAAGAAGACAATAGTGTGAGTTTAGCAGTGCGTCCTGTATTCATTCAGATAACGGCTGTTATTTTCTTCTTAAGAAAAAAATGTACGATTTGAGAACTTAAGAATTTTCAAGAATTGCACTTAAGAACCTTCTTACGAACTTCTTGGAAATTATCCTAAGAAATTTCTTAATTTATTTCTTAAGAAGATTTTTGTGAATTTGAATGTTGTTTTTTTGAATTTGAATCTGAATTTTGTGATTCAGAATGGACTAAGAGAGTAGTCGTAAACTCTTGCTTTCTACACGTGTCTGAGTGTGACTCTTGAGCAGGTTTTTGATTTGTTAACGCGGCGCGAATTGACGCCAAAGTTCAAATTTGTCAGTCTGACAAGTGGATCGGTGACCAGCACCGCAGGGCTGATGGACCGGATGACTGATTGCCTGTGCTGGATTACCTCCACCCCCCTTTTCCCCTCCCCTGTTGCAAAGTCGTGTGTGTATGGTGTTTTTATTATGTGCTTTTGTTGCTGAGGTGTTTTTCCTGTTCTCAAACTGTACTCTCAAAAGAGCATCTTTTTTTCTCCTCCCTTCACTAATGTTATGTTGTATTTATTCTTCCCATGTACTGCATTTCGTTGCCTTGTACCCACATGTGCAATGATGCAGAACCTGATTTTACCAAGTGAGACATGTTCCTGGGACAACATCTTTGTTGTCCTGGAACAACATTGTGATTAACCAATCAGATTTGAAGATCCAGTTTATAGATTTTGTGAAGTTTACGCTTAAAATCAATGTTTGTTGCTCGTAAATCAGTGTCATTCATCTATCATTTCCTCGGATTTTAGGGATTACTCATGGTTAAGGTTAGGTTTAGGTGTAGGGATATGGTCAAGAATATATTTTTGGAGTAAAATGTTGTTCCAGGGTCAACAAAATATGTTGACCTAGGAACACATCTAACTCAGAAATATCAGGACGTGCTGCAATGACAATAAAGTTAAATCTAATCTAACCATTGTTACCAAATATACATACAGTTTAATAGAACTATAAATAATCACATAACAAGCCTATTAAACAGAGTCTGAAGCAAAACTATTTAAAAATCTTGTGTAGGCTACTTTCTGCGTTCTGATAAATAAAATAATTGTGCTTGTAATTGTCTCTTTATATCCCCTTATTTAGCTAAAGCATATAATAAAAAATGGAGAAAAAAATTGCATTGAGCCACTATTGTTTTTTTGTTTTTTTTTGTGCTCTCAAATTTTTCACCTTAGGAGCACACGTGCTACTTGAGAAAAAGATAGCGACAATACCTGAAACGTTCAAAAAACAAACAATGATGTGACTACAAATCTATTATTTTAAATTCACTTATTGTCCAGATGGTCACACGGCGGATGCCTGTTTTAACAGGGCAAAATTGTGGATTAAACACAGGACAGTTCCGTCATTCAGAATGGTTTGCAACCCTGCTGCTAGGCTAAATGTTTATGTCTGTTAGCAGATACCAGAAAAGACGCACAAATAAGGCTGTACCAGATGAAAAACAATCCAGCAATGACAATGTAAATGTTGCTTTAACAAGCTGTATCTTTATAATTATATGAATAAACAAATTACCTCACCTCAGAAGATCCAGAGATCCTGTGTTATGGCTCTAGCGGTAACTTCTTTTATGTTAATAGCGATTGGCAAGCGATGTCCGGTTCGCGAACGAATCGTTATATTTAACCGGATCTTCTTAGTGAACTGGTCGAGCCAGTTCACAAAATCGAACTGAATCGTTTGAAACGGGTCGTGTCTCCAGTACGCACCAATCCACGAATTACCTATATTAATCGGTCTATAAACGTGCCTGACACTCCCTCAGACTCGAATTAAACCCATATCCCGAGTTATTCAGTTACTCGAAAAGTACATTGACTGAACTACTGAGAAAAGAGAACTGACGATGAGCACGAGCAGAGTATGAGTGACCACACGCCCACTGCTAGAGCCGTTTCGTTCATAATTCAAGGATCGGATCATCACCGGTATATGGGAAGCCGTTTTTGACTTTTTTTTTCTTTTTTTCTGAGGATATGAGTTATTGATATCAATAATATATATATATATTTTTTTTAAAGTTAAAATGTTAATTAATGATATTAGGAATTCGATTTCTGCTATTTTTGATATCAGCAATTATTTCCACTAGTGTCAATGTTAATTCTTGATATCAACAGTGACATCATCACTCGCAGAAATTGAATTATTGATATCATCAATTAAATTTCTACCAGTACATATTATCCTTGATAGCAAAAAAATATATCCTGAAAAAATGCAATAGGCAAACCATACTGACTTTTATTAATCCGACGGATATGAATTATTGATATCAACAATTCAATTTTCACTATTAACTTTGTTTATTCTTAATTTCAACAATTACATTTTCACTAGCTAAAATGATAATTATTGATATCAGGGATTAAATTTTAACTAGTAAAAGGTTATAATTCTTTATGTCTGTAATTTAATTTATTTTATTATGCCTTCACATCTCCATCGTAACAGAATACTTTGCCACCTGATCCAGGGGCAAATGGCAGCCGCACTGGACCCCCGTACCTGTAATAGCAGTTGTTTCAGATATTCTTCCCAGTCAAACCAAAATGTATTCAGACACCTTCAACATTTCTTACATCATCACAGTTTATTTGCTTTAGTTTATAAAATGGTAATAAAATATTTCTATGCAGACTAATAATATGAAACTAATGTAACTATGCTATGGTTTTACACATTTATTTTCAATAAAACTGAAAAAAGGCTTAGAAGATTCATCTCTCTGGTCTAGTGGATAAAATTAATATCACAGCCTTCATCTTTCAGTTGAAATGGCTTATGGTTTAGAATTAGATTTTAGCAGGGACTATTTGAACACACGGTTGTAGGTGGAGTTAGTGTAAGAGTAAAAGCCCATCAGCCTTTACCATACCTATAGGATGTTAACGACATGAATGAAGGAAACAAAATGAAGGATGTCTTTCAAGGATCTTTTCAAATTGTTACACCCTTAGTTGAAATCGCTACCTGATTGTTTAATCCTAACCCCAGCCCCAATCATAAACCCTCCCCAACACCTAACTCTAAACCTACCAATACTAGGAGGGTAATAATCTGGCAGGGGTCAGAATTCAGCACTACATCAACCATACAGGGAGGGCAATAAAAAAGGAGATATACTTTCTAATTGATGTATTTATTTTTGGAGATTTATTGTATCCCCAGCCACAGGCGACATGACAAATGTAGCTACTTTTTATTAAAGCAGATGGCAAGCCCGCAAACAGATAACAGAACAAAACCCAGCTAAAACACAATGAATTTACAGAACTAAACAACCCTGACAAGATGATGGTTGAAGCACTTTAAGTGATGCATATGCATTATAAGAATACAATTTATTACATTTAACAATACAAAAATCATAGCATAATTAGATCTAAAACAAAATTCTATGAAAGAATACAACTTTTAGATTTGGCTCTTTTGGGAGGAATATCATATGTATTTTTTTTTTTTCTGTCTCTCAAAACAGCTGTTTAAGGCACATTTTTCAAGAGATTGTTTGTTGCATCGTGCCACATATAGTGAGAACACTGTTGTGTTCAGTCCTGGATCTGAAAATTAACTGCTTACTATGATTTTAGACATTTGTTTCTTGTATGATTGAGTAAAGATGAGGACGAAGCAAAACGTTTCCCACACGGAGGGCAGTGATACTTCTCTCGAGTGTGTGTTTTCATGTGACCCTTAAGGTGTCCTTTTCGGGCAAAACTCTTCCCGCAGTGATCACATGGGTACGGCTTCTCTCCGGTGTGGACCCTCTCGTGTGTTTTCAGATGTTCTGACTGACTGAAACTCTTGTCACAGTGTGAACACTTGTAAGGTTTTTCTCCAGTGTGAGTTCTCTGGTGCCGTCTCAGTTGAGCACTATCAAAAAATACATTCTCACAATCAAAGCACATATGATTCTTCACACCGCTGTGTCTTTTCTGGTGTTTTTTTAAAGCAGCCAGCTCAGTGAAACTCTTTCCACACAGAGAACAAATGTGAGGCTTCTCCTGTGTATGAACTTTCCGGTGGTTCTTCAGGGCATCTGTCCTGAAAAAATCTTTACCGCATTGATCACAGGTATAGGGTCTTTTCCCAGAATGATAACGCAGGTGTAATTTAAAGCTGTTCGCCTTACTGAAACTCTTCCCGCACTGATCACATGTGTAGGGTTTCTCTCCAGTGTGGATTTTCATGTGTTCCTTAAGGCCTGTTTTTTGTTTGAAACTCCTCCCGCACTGATCACATGTGTGCGACTTCTTTCCAGTGTGGATTTTCTTGTGAACTTGAATTTGTTTGGACTTTTGGACTCTTCTTCGACTCTTCGATTTTACACCAGTTTTGACATCCTGTTTCTCCTCAGCTTCAGTCAGCTCTTCACTCTCCTCATTCTCTTCCATCAGGACTTAAATAAAAGCGAGATAAAGTCAATTTCAGTAAAAGTCATAAGACTAATGTAAAAAAACAAATAAAAATTAACCCTGGTGTAATAGCAAGAATAATAAAACTGTTATATGATGACTATTTTGAATACTTATTAGATTTAACAATATTTTATCCAATATTTAAATGTTTTTCCTTAATCAGTAACAGGGATCCAGAAAAAAGAAAAATAACTTAAGGGGCCACTGTCTCCTATAGAATATAGGCCAAAATAGGCACCTAATTATTTATCACGTGCCACAGAATACACACGTTTTCTTTCTTTCTTTATTTTTAACCCATGTGTGCTCCTCATTTGGGAGTCACACTTAGTCAAAAGTGAGCAGACACACTGAAATGCATCTTTTTTTTCTTCATTATAATCATTTTAATATTTTTGTTTGATAATATTTTTATTTAATATTTTGAGAGAATTGTATGGTACTAAGTAATATTTATGTGATAGTTATGATATTTTCCCCACTGAAAATAGCAAAAAAGAAAAAAAAAGAAATCTATTTTGTTTATTTATTAATACATTTTCAACTATCTATTTGCAGTATTTCAGATTAAAATAGAGACCAAGCCTTCAAAAATACTACTTTTGAAGGCAGAATAGCTCCTGGTGAGAGTTGGCCAAATGTTATTTGATTTTTTTTATTTCTGTACCTGCACTCCAACAAAAATAAGAATCAAAAGCATTATTTTTGTAATATATTTAATTATGATTAACGTTATACAAAGCAATGCCTTGCACCATAACTTGAACCACAGCAGGGGGAAAAAAATCCTTATCGTTGAGCCCCGTAATGCACATTTAATCCAAAAACAATTAATTTTCAAAAGAGTCAGTGAAGTAACAATTTAGAAGATGGGTTTGTGAATTTATCACAACATTACACTAATATGAATAAATTTAATATTTATCTAATAAATCTAATTTAAGCTCTCGCTATGATGCGGAAACTACCAGGGTTTTCTGGGTCTTAAACGCCTTCAACAGCATGCCATACCAAACAACAGTGTCAAAAAGTAGTTTAAATTTAAAGTTTGTTATTCGTGTCGTTTGGGTGGTCATACGGCTTAAATACAGGAGGATTCCGTATGATTTGGAAAGGCTGTTTGGTTCAGTCAGCAGACGCCAGAAAAGACGCACAAATAGAACAGCACCAGATTAAAACAACACAAAACGACCCTGTAAAACTTTGCTTTGATAAGCCGTATGCATATAACTGTATAAAAATGTACGAAATATCTCACCTCAGAAGACTCGAAGCTGTTTGATGGCGCTAGCTTCTTCTTCTTAAAATTTATTGGCAGTTGGCATACCAATTTGGTGCATTACCGCCACCAACTGTTTAGGGTGTGGAGCTTCAGTGCGGTTTTAGACAGGTGCTGGCCATTTAATTACAATATCATTAAGTTGATTTATTTCACTAATTCCATTCAAAAAGTGAAACTTGTATATTATATTCATTCATAACACACAGACTGATATATTTCAACTGCATATTTTTTTTTTTTAATTTTGATGATTATGACTGACAACTAAGGAAAATCACAAATTCAGTATCTCAGAAAATTAGAATATTGTTAATCAATAATCAGCTAATAAACTCAAAACACCTGCAAAGGCCTTTAAATGGTCTTTCAGTCTAGTTCTGTAGGCTACATAATCATGGGAAAGACTGCTGACTTGACAGTGTCCAAAAGACGCCATTGACACCTTGCACAAGGAGAACAAGACACAAAAGGTCACTGCAAAAGGGCTGGCTGTTCACAGAGCTATGTGCCAAGGCAAATTTATAGAGAGGCGAAAGGAAGGAAAAGATGTGTTAGAAAAAAAGTCTAAAAGCAATAAGGTTAACTGCACCCTGGAGAGGATTGTGAAACAAAACCCATTCAAAAATGTGGTGGAGTTTCACAAAGAGTGGACTGCAGCTGGAGTCAGTGCTTCAAGAACCACTACGCACAGACGTATGCAAGACATGGGATTCAGCTGTAGCATTCCTTGTGTCAAGCCACTCTTGAACAACAGACAGCGTCAGAAGCATCTCACTTTCAAAAACCACTGTTCTGCTGCAGGGTGGTCCAAATTTATGTTCTCTGACGAAAGTAAATTTTACATTTCCTTTGGAAATCAGGGTCCCAGAGTTTGGAGGAAGAGAGGAGAGGCACACAATCCACATTGCTTGAGGTCCAGTGTAAAGTTTCCACAGTAAGGATGGTTTGGGTGCCATGTCATCCGCTGGTGTTGGTCAACTTGTTTTCTGAGGTCCAAGGTCAACACAGCCGTATACCAAGAAGTTTTAGAGCACTTCATGCTTCCTGCTGCTGACCAACTTTATGGAGATGTAGATTTAACTTTCCAACAGGACTTGCCACCTGCACACAGTGCCAAAGCTACCAGTACCTGGTTTAAGGACCATGGTATCCCTGCTCTTAATTGGCCAGCAAACTCGCCTGACCTTAACCTCATAGAAAATATATTAGATCTTTTAAATTTAAATTAACTTCCCTTTGTTCTACCTAGTAGTCACAATATTTACAATTTATTATATATATATATATATATATTTTTTTACATTAATATTTTAAATTTTTTAGTTCTATTTAAATAATGATAGTTTGAAGATAAATATTTTAGTCTCCTATGTATTCTGTAATAAATACCCTTCTGTTTTGTTTTTCGTTCTAAGCAAAGTTTTTTCATTGAAGACTTCTGAAGATGACAGAAAACCTGAAGGAGATCAATTCAGTTTACTAAAAGTTTATCAAAAAGACATTTTCCAAGTGATTTCCTTGTTTTATTTATTAGTCAGAATAGATATAACATTTGAACTACAAAAGCTTAATAATCATTAAAAGCTTCTGATAAGCCTGAAATAATCAGCAATCAGTCAATAATTTTATCTCTGATTAATTGATTACCAAAATAATTACTTGATGTGGCTCTCCACAGCATCACATCTGTAAGTACAGATCAATATTTAAATTACTTACTGTAATTTCAGACATGCATCTTTTTTTGTGATAGGTTAGAGAATATAATTGAGTGAAACTCTTGCCACATGAATTGCAGTGATACGGCTTCTCTCCCGTGTGGATCCTCTCATGTACTTTAAGATATACGGACCGTTTAAATCTCTTGTCACAGTGTGAACAATTAAAAGGTGTTTCTGTAGCGTGAATTACCTTGTGCTTTTCACTTCAGCATCTGTAAAAAACGCCTTCCCACACTCAGAGCAAATATGATCCTTCACACCGCTGTGTCTTTTCTGGTGTATTTTTAAAGCATCCCGTTCACTAAAACTCTTTCCACACAAAGAACACAGATGAGGCTTCTCCTTTGTATGAACTTTCAGATGCCTATTTAGGGCGCCTGTTCTAAAGAAATGTTTACCACACTGGTCACAGTTATAAAGTCTTTCATTTGAATGAATAAGCAGATGACTTCTAAAAACACTTGATATTCTGAAACTCTTCCGCACTGATCACATGTGTACGGCTTCTCTCCAGTGTGGATTGTCATGTGAACATTTAGGAGGTCTTTTTGTGTAAAACCCCTCCCACACTGATCACATTTGTACGGCTTCTCTCCAGTGTGGACTGTCAAGTGTTTGTTAAGATGTACTTTTCGTCCAAAACTCTCCCACACTGATCACATGTATATGGTTTCTCTCCAGTGTGGATTCTCTCATGTCTTTTCACATATATTGACACGTGTTGAATCTTTTTGTCACAGTTGTAACACTTGTAGAGTGTTTCTGTAGTGTGAACTATCAGGTGCACTTTCAGTGCACCATCAGTAAAAAAAGTCTTCCCACACTCAGAGCAACCATGATCCTTCACACCACTGTGTCTTTA